>NW_026867653.1:0-137850 GCF_020745735.1 Hemiscyllium ocellatum
TATTTTTCTCACACCCTCCCTCTCTCCTTTCCTCGCCCCCTCCCTCTCCCGTCGTCCCCTCCCTCTCCCGTCGTCCCCTCCCTCTCCCGTCGTCCCCTCCCTCTCTCGCCCCCACCCTCTCTCGCCCCCCTCTCTCAACCCCTCCCTCTGTCTCTCTCACTCCCCATTCCCCTCTCTCTCCCCCTCTCTTTCTCCGCCTCACTCTCTCTCTCTCTCACCCCCTTCCTCCCTCACTCTCGACCCCCTCCTCACTCTCGACCCCCTCCTCTCTCTCGTCCCCCTCTTTTCTCTCGTCCCCCTCCTCTCTCTCGCCCCCCTCCATTGTCTCCCCTCCCTCCCTCTGTCTCATCCCCCTCCCTCTCTCTCTTCCCCACACACTCTTTTGCTCACCCTTGTCTCTCTCTTTCGCCCCCTCTCCTTTTCTCACCCCCTCTCTCTCGTTCCCCTTCCTTTCTCTTCCCGCCTCCCTCTCATTGTTCTCTCTTCCCCCCTCTCGCCCTTACCCCTTGCCCTCCACTATCTCACCCTCACCCTCTCTTGCCCTCCCCCTCCCTCTCTCTCTCCCCTCTATCGCCCTACCCTCTCTCACCTTATCTCTCAATTTCCCCCCTCTCTCCCTCTCTCACTCTCTCTCACTCTCTCTCGCTCTCAACTGCCCTCAATCGCTGTTTCTCTCTCTGCCCACGTCCCTCCGTTTCTCTCTGACTGAATCTCTCTCCCTCCTGTCCCTCCCTCCCTCTCTCTCAGACACTCTCCGTGCTCCTTTCCTCTCCCTCTGACCCCGCGACTGGAGGTGGTTTGTGGTTGGTCGTAGGGCTGGGTGTGGTGGGGGGGGGTGGGGGTGAGATGGGGTAGAGATGGAACTGCTGGAGGAGGCAGAGATGGGCAGGACAGAGAGTGTGAGGGTGAGGGGAAAGTGAAGAGTGGAGGCAGGTGGAGAAATCGGGGTTGGGGCGGTTGGTGTGAGAGGGAGAACGAGGGAGAGTGAAAGGGGGAGGTTGTGAGAAAGAGTGAGTGTGCAGGGAGAGAGAGGGAGAAATGTGGAGTAAGAGTGGGGGAGATGAAATGAAGAGGCCAGGTTGGAAAGGGGATGGGGAGGGGGACAGAGGGAGTTAACCCCAGCTCCTGAGCCCAGTGCGCGGTGCCCTCCCCTTCCCTGAGGCCCAGGACTTGGGGCTGAGTCTGTCTCTCTCCAGCTCAGCTTCTCCAACACAAAGACACACAACAACATCGGTCCCTCTGCTGCTCGGCACGCTTTCATCAGCATTTTTATTGGTTACAAATGGAAGTGATGGATACAGTCAGTGGGATGGTGCCTTTTCTCACTGGCCCCTGAGTTGAGAAACATTGAAATGTTTCCCTGTAACCCCCCTGTGGGATAAGGATGGACAAACCAGCGCACCCCTCAGTCTGTTACCATAGCGACAGGCTGCTCCATCGCTGAAACACTGAACTGAAATGAGAAAATCCCGGATGGTGTGATTAATGAGGGAATTTGATGGATGGATGGATTTGGGTGAAGGGATATTTCAGCACATTCTTCAGCTGCTGCCTGAACTTAGTCTGGGTCACGGCGTAAATCGCGGTGTTTGTGCAGCAACTGAGGAGCTGCAGCATGAAGCCCAATTCCTGCACAAAGTCATGGAGATACAGAGGGGAATACATTATATCAGTTATCCGGTACCATATAGAATACAGCATTAACATTGACCATAAAAGTATGAAATTGGCCGAGATCACAAACAGTAAAATGATGGATTTTTTTCGGTTTCTCATTTCAGTGTCAGACTGAGCGTCCCCATTGGTGTGAGCGCGGAGTCTCCTGCGGGCTCTGCTGGTCACTAAAATGTGTCTGACGGTGAGAACATTGAGCAGCAGAATCAGGAGAAATGGGACACCCGGGGTTAGAATGTGGTGGAGGAACTCGATTGTGACCCAGACACTGGAGACTCGAACAGCGTCTGTTACATCACAAAACCAGGGGGCGTTCCACAGCCAATACCGAGCCGTGAGCATAAAATACCAGGAAATGTTCTTTAAACAGCTCAGCACAGTCACTGCTCCCAGAACCACAGCCGCCGTTTTCTCACTGCAATATTTACTTTTCAGCTTCTGGCAACAAATGGCCACAAACCGATCAAAGGTGAAAGTGACGGTGAACCAGACCGAGCAGTCAGTGGCTGCATAAAGCAGGACGGCGTGGATATTACACACGGGGACGGAGTCCCTCAGGAAATAAAACTGTTCCTTATAAACAATGGGAATGTGTCTCAGGATCAGGTCGAGGATAATGACCAGGAGATCCGCCGCTGCCATGGCCCCCAGGTAACGTCTGACACATGGAGACAATCCACAATCTTTATAAAGCAGGACGTAGATGGTCACTACGTTAACTGTGAGGAAGGAAAACAAACCCATTATCCATCAGCCTGGAGGCAAAGGGACCCGTTTGATCGGGGACCCAGTGAGATTTTCAAATGTGTCCCTGTATTCAGGGATTTATTAAAATAATTGGAGCTGGAATAACAAATAGGAAGGTCGGAATTACTGACAAAAATGTGACATAAACCACAAGAAACCCTCCCTCCCCAAACACACAGAGACACATCCATAAGGACAGATGGTTTCTAGAACATTCCCACACACTCGATCACTCGAGAGCAGACACAGGTCACTCCTTCCCAGTTCCTAATACGGAGGGTGGGAACGTTGTTGTCCTGAAGGATTCTCTCCCAGTTTCCTGAAGACAAACGGAGTTTGGGAATTTCTGTATTTTGGCCTAAATTGTGGTCGATCCTGTGTCGTGGAGAAATGTAAACGCAGGGAAAACGTATTCACCCCTTTAACTGCCTGAGGGGCCTTCGGAACAGTGTCTCCTTCTCCCTGGAACGGGATCTCTTCCCTCGGGATCTTATCGTTTGTTCAATTCACTGACGTCCGGCCGTTCACAAACAAACAACGTCAGGGACAGAACGTTCCGGGGAATGTCAGTTATAGAATGTCAGGGACAGAACGTTCCGGGGAATGTCAGTTATAGAATGTCAGGGACAGAACGTTCCGGGGAATGTCAGTTATAGAATGTCGGGACAGAACGTTCCGGGGAATGTCAGTTATAGAATGTCAGGGACAGAACGTTCCGGGGAATGTCAGTTATAGAATGTCAGGGACAGAACGTTCCGGGGAATGTCAGTTATAGAATGTCGGGGACAGAACGTTCCGGGTAATGGCAGTTATAGAATGTCGGGGACAGAACGTTCCGGGGAATGTCAGTTATAGAATGTCAGAGGCGGAAACTTCCGGGAAACTCCGTGACCTGTCCATCACCTTTCACCCCTACCCACCAACATGATGTACTGTGCACAGGCTACATATCCATCCAGCACGGGGAGCTGCACTGACCACATCATTGCATTATCTATAAACCTCAACCAGACAGTCTGACCAGCACAGAGACCTGTGCAGTGATCACCCGTGAATTAATCTGTAACCCAGGAGCAGTTACCCTCCCAGCATGTAGGACTGTGTACCCCACCCCAGTGCATTGATCTGTAACCCAGGAGCAGTTACCCTCCCAGCATGTAGGACTGTGTACCCCACCCCAGTGCATTGATCTGTAACCCAGGAGCAGTTACCCTCCCAGCATGTAGGACTGTGTACCCCACCCCAGTGCATTGATCTGTAACCCAGGAGCAGTTACCCTCCCAGCATGTAGGGCTGTGTACACCACCCCATTTCATTGATCTGTAACCCAGGAACAGTTACCCTCCCAGCATGTAGGGCTGTGTACCCCACCCCATTTCATTGATCTGTAACCCAGGAATAGTTACCCTCCCAGCATGTAGGACTGTGTACCCCACCCCAGTGCATTGCTCAGTAACACTGTGTTAGATCCCTGCCCAGTGAGGGGAAACTTGCAGCCCATGCTGGAAGTGACAGGACGTACAGCTCCCACCCAATTACAGCTCCATATCTCCATTGTGCCCTGACAAGGGGGTGCTGTGGGTGTGAACATCCCTGCCAGAGAGAGATTGTGGGGGAATCAGTTTAAATATCACCACATGGGAGGGGTTTGGGGTATAGACAGAGAGGGGGAGACTGAGAGACAGTGTCATGGAAGGATGTGTTCACAGGTTTCAGAATGCTGAAACGTAGACACTTCAATAGCATCCGGTAACATGAGCCAGTCTTCCCAGGAAAGATGGGAAAAAGGGAGATTGGTGTGAGGTGAAATGGTGGAGAGTTTTGGATGAACATTTGTTCTACAGCTTTGTAAATGGAGTAGTTTCAACAGAATCGATGACTCACTGGTCTGATTCTAACAATAATTTGCCTCAGTGCCATTTTCGTTGAGTGTGACAGAGAGATTATCTGTACGCGGCCAAGCTAGGTTCCTGGTGCTATCTTATCCAACTCAAACTCATTGACTACCTCCACCCCCCCACCATGGTGTTCCTCTCATTCAATACCAGCCCGATTCTCCCACCCATCACGGCTGGAGGGACTCACAGTCGCCCGGGTGCCCCTGGATATTCCATGATCCCTGGCACTGGTGCTATCTTTGAAAGGCCAATGGGCACACAGTTGAGATTTCTCAGCTTGGAGCTGCCCTGTACAGTTTACCCCGAGCATGGCAGATAAGGGGTAATTACACCCCGGTTTGTCGACAGGGGCACGGTGGTCCTGGTGGATGGGCAAGTACAGAGGGGGACCATTCTCTTCCCAGAGGGAACCACACCACCAGACCCACCGAGCATGGTCTGAGCTCCCCACCCAGCTCAGTGCAGTATCTGCGATCTGAGGAAATGCCCAGCAATACAGGACAAGCATCAATAACCTTCCCCGCTCTGTCAGGATAAGGGTCACCGTATTCTCTCTGCTCCCTCACACTCACGGTATATCTGTTATAGCACCGACCCCCGAATAAGGCTAATGCTCCAACACTGTCACTGCCACATGCAGCACCTTCTCTCTCTCTCTGTCTCTCTCTGTCTCTCTGTCTCTCTCTGCCACCCCGTCCACTTTACCCCGCCCCCCCCCCCCCATCAATTACACTGCATGGATACAACACTGTGTACAGACTCCCTCTGAAAACCTCACGATTAGCCATTATCCTCACCTGCACCAGCACTAACAGCAGGGCCACCCACCCCCACCATCCCTCCCTCCCTTCCTCCCATTCCAGGAGAAACAGCTGGAATATGACAGAAAGGGACAAGCCGTGTGTTGGAGTGCCCGATACCCATTCCCTCGCCCCCTCCCCCCGCCATGTGGGGAGGACCGGGACACCTCGTGTGGAGAATCTGAAACATCCACGTCCCACCGACCGAGTAAGGAGCAATGTTCAGTGAAGGGCAATTCTCACTTTAAACCCATTGGCAGCTCCGTTTCCCCCCGGCACAACTTAGAAGCCGTGGCCCTGATGCCATCTCCCTTCTGTGTCGAGTTGGTACAAATGGAATCCCCACGGTCTCGGGGGGCAGGAGGGTGGGCTCACAACACATCGTCACCACCACCTCCCAGGAAGGGAGCACAGAGACTCCCTCCTACACCTCCCCCTGTAAACAGCTCAGATACTGACACTAATCTGTGAGAGTTACTGCTCTCCCCACTTGTCCTGATATCTTCAACAATCTGTGCTCATATACACGCAGCGCTCTCTGTTCCTGCAGCCCCTTTATAACGGCACAGCCTGTTTTAAACTATCTTTCTTTATCTTTCATACCAAAGTGCATCACCTCACACTGTTCTGCATTGATCCCCGTCTACCGGCGTGTCACTGTCCTGTTAGAGTTCCACACTGTCCTCCATAGACTTTACAATTCTTGCAGGTTTGTTACCATTTACAAACATTGAGATTGTCATAGTGTCACAGTCCCCATGAAACAACTGAAATCCTGCCCCACACACAGGAGTGTGAGCAAGTGAAATACTGATATATTCCCAAGGACAGAATCGAATAATGACATACTGTCAATGGAATAACAAAAGTCCTGACATATACGAGACAGAGTAGATGAAATATTGACAAACCACAGAGCATGAGAAATCCGGATAGGTTCCACTTATCTATATTCATCAGGGTATAATGGGATGAAGGTGAAAGTGTGTACTGTACCTTTAAGCGAGGGTGAATGCTGCTCTGAACTGGGAGCTTACAAGTACCTGTGATATGAGAGGATGGCAGACCCAGAAACAGTATATTACTGTAGAGCTGGAGTCGGGTTATAATCAGTTAATAGATAGAGAGTCTCTTTCAGTTCACTTTCAGTGTTAAAAAAATACATTAGATTAGATTAGACTTACAGTGTGGAAACAGGCCCTTCGGCCCAACAAGTCCACACCGACCCGCCGAAGCGCAACCCACCCATACCCCTACATTTACCCCTTACCTAACACTATGGGCAATTTAGCTTGGCCAATTCACCTGACCCGCACATCTTTGTGACTGTGGGAGGAAACCGGAGCACCCGGAGTTAACCCACGCAGACACGGGGCGAACGTGCAAACTCCACACAGTCAGTCGCCTGAGTCGGGAATTGAACCCGGGTCTACAGGCGCTGTGAGGCAGCAGTGCTAACCACTGTGCCACCGTGCCGCCCACATTGTTGCTTTTATTTAAACAGTGGAATTTGGGAGTTCTCTGTCACTCATATTTTAACAGTTTATGAGGCGAATTGAGCATTTATTTATGTTTAGTTTAAATTACCAGATGAGATCTATGCCATGTCCTAACAATTGCTGTGTGTGTATCTGTGTGTCTCTGTGTGGGGCAGGTCTGGCAGTCTCTGTGGTGCTGAAAGTGATGCAATGCCAGCCTCTGCTGGCCTCCCAACGCCACTGCACCGGCATAGGCAGAGGGTGAAAACCAACAGGGATTCATTCAGAGAGGGGGAGGGGGAGGGCAGCTGCTCACAGCACCATCCAAACTGATGTCTTATCCATGAACTGATCTAAATGTCCTTTAAATGTTGTAACTGTCCCTGTTTTCACCACTTGCTCTGCAAGTTCATTCCACACACAAGCCAGCTTCTGGCTAAAATAATTACCTCTCATCACTTTTGTAAATCTTTTTTCCTCGCACCTTAAAATATCCCTCAGTTTTGAATCCCCAACTCTAGGGTAAAGACATCAGCCCTTCAGCTTATCTGTACCCCTCATTATTTTATAAACCTCTGCAAAGTTACCCCTCCATCTCATACTCTCCAGTGAAAAATGTCCGAGTCTACCCAGCCTCTCCTTATAGCTCAATCCCACCATTTCCAGCAACATCCAGGTTAAACTCTTCTGAACCCTCTCCAGCTTAATAATATCAAGGTCAATAATATCAAAGTGAATAGTCAAGGTATTTTATAAGGGTAGTGGAGATCAAAACTAGAGGACGTAGTTGTAAGAGGGGAAACATTTAAAAGTGACCTAAGGGGAAGCTTTTTCACCCAGAGGGTGGTGTGCCTATGGAATGAGTGGGCAGGATGTCCAGACTGGAGACAGTATTCCGGGAGAGGTCTCACCAATGTCCTGTACAACCACAACATGACGTCCCAATTCCGATACTCAAAGGTCTGACCATTGAAGACACGTGTGTTAAACACCTTCTTAACGAAAATATCTTTCTGAGATGCAACTTTTAAAGAATTATACCTGATGGCTGAGGTCTCTGTTCTACAACACTGCCAAAGGCCCTGCGTTTAATTGTATAGGTCCTGCTCTTGTTGGATTTACCAAATCCAATACCTCGCATTAATCCAAACTAAACTCCATCTGCCATGCCTCGGCCCAGTGAGTGATATTACCACCTCCTCACCTTCCCCATTTAATTTTAAAATGCCCACCCCTCTCCAGGAGGCCTGCACACTCCGGCCTTGATTTTCACAAAGACCCTGAGCTTGGTTTGCCTTGTGCGGCTAGGGGGAGGAGGGACAGATTGCAGACACAGTCAATGTGGAGGAGAGGCTGGACAGTAATCAGCGGCCTGATATCATTTCATAGTTTTAGGCCGAGGGCAGACACACGTGAGAGTTGGGTTATACTGATCGGTGTTTTGGGACCAGAAATTATGGTCTTTCTCCGTGTCTGGTGTTCAGTAATAAATATCTATTTGAGACCCTTCACTGGGCAGAGTATGTCTACAGGATTCCTTTCCCTAATATTGCAGACTACAGATAATAGCGATTAAAGATGTTCATAGTTAATTTCGATCTTGCACTTGTTTAACAAAACAAAATGTTTTGTGTAGCTCAGTAATGGTAACCTGATTATAATAAATCCACACCGAGCTGAACACTGCCCCTTAAAATGTGACCCAAAATCTAGGTATAGTAGTGTCGTGGGTAGTGTCCCTACCTCTGAGCCAGAGCTCTGGGTTTGATTCCAGTTCCTGACATTGTTTGGTAGTGTTCCTAGCTCTGGACCAGAAGGTGTGGATTCATGTCCTGCCTATTGCAGAGGTATGCCACGGCATGTCATAACAGGCTGATGAACAAACCCACAGGAGAATAATGTTACAGCTTTATGGGTATTGCCGAGTGGTGCTCGTGTCCCTATCTCCGGGCACAAAGGTCTAGGTGTAAATCCCACAGAAGTGTCTCCTAATACACCTGAACAAACTGATGAAACTGGTTTTAGCATTGTGACTTGATGGAGAAAGAACAGGTGTCGGTGTTGAATTTCAGCATTTCGGCCCGGGATTATTGAAAATACAGCCATTCGTGTTGATTGAAGTCACATTTCACAGCAGTAAAAGTTTATAAAATCAGAACGGTCATTGATAGGGTTTGTAGTCAAGGTTTTTCAAGGTGTATGGAATGAGCTGCCAGAGGAAGTGGTGGAGGCTGGTACAACTACATCATGTAAAAGGCATCTGGATGCTGACAGACCTGCCGAGCTTTTCCAGCAATTTCTGTATTTGTTAAAAGAAAACATTCATTTTAACACAGGTATCTGTATTAGCTGTTTGGATACAGAATTGGCTGGCCAACAGAAGACAGCGAGTGGTAGTGGAAGGAAATTATTTTGCCTGGAAGTCAGTGGTGAGTGGTGTTCCACAGGGCTCTGTCCTTGGGCCTCTACCGTTTGTTTTTTTTTAAATGACTTGGATGAGGGGATTGAAGGATGGGTCAGCAAGTTTGCAGATGTCACGAAGGTTGGAGGTGTCGTTGACAGTATAGAGGGCTGTTGTAGGCTGCAGCGGGACATTGACAGGATGCAGAGATGGGCTGAGAGGTGGCAGATGGAGTTCAACCTGGATAAATGAGATGTGATGCATTTTGGAAGGTCGACTTTGAAAGCTGAGTACAGGATTAAGGATAGGATTCTTGGCAGTGTGAAGGAACAGAGAGATCTTGGTGTGCAGGTATATGGATCCCTTAAAATGGCCACCCAAGTGGATAGGGTTGTTAAGAAAGCATATGGTGTTTTGGCTTTCATTAACGGGGAATTGAGTTTAAGAGTCGTGAGATCTTGTTGCAGCTCTATAAAACATTGGTTCGAACACACTTGGAATACTGCGTCCAGTTCTGGTCACCCTATTATAAGAAAGATGTGGATGCTTTGGAGAGGGTTCAGAGGAGGTTTACCAGGATGCTGCATGGACTGGAGGGCTTATCTTATGAAGAGAGGTTGACTGAGCTCAGACTTTTTTCATTGGAGAAAAGGAGGAGGAGAGGGGACCTAATTGAGGTATACAAGATTATAAGAGGCATAGATAGTGTTGATAGCCAGAGACTATTTCCCAGGGCAGAAATGGCTAACACGAGGGGTCATAGTTTTAAGCTGGTTGGAGGAAAGTATAGAGGGGATGTCAGAGGCGGGTTCTTTACACAGAGAGTTGTGAAAGCATGGAATGCATTGCCAGCAGCAGCTGTGGAAGCAAGGTCATTGGGGACATTTCAGAGACTGCTGGATATGCATATGGTCACAGACATTTGAGGGTGCTTACATGAGGATCAATGGTCGGCACAACATGGTGGGCTGAAGGGCCTGTTCTGTGCTGTACTGCTCTATGTTCTATGTATTCTGAATACATTAAACATTTTATTTTTTTAATGACGCAGGGCCATATAAACATATCTTCAAATCGACCGAGACCATTTTCTGCTCAGTGTATGGCTCTGTGTACGACAGCAGCAATGATGCACCGACATGGAACAGGGAATGTGATGGAGACATAGTTTGGACAATGTACAAGGAGACCTCACATGGTCCAGTTTGGGAGAGAATGACATTATTGTGTGATTCAACTCAGAGAGGGAGAAAATGTCATCTGCCCGAGAAGAAACGGCCTATTGCGCTCTCTCTCCTTCATTATTCCTCATCACAGTAACGTGTACGAGCTAAAACAAAACTCTACTGTCATCGTTACCATTCTTATTTTTATAGAATCCCTGCAGTGTGGAAACAAGCCCTTCGGCCCAACAAGTCCATACCAACCTTCCAAAGAGTAACCTTCCCATGCCCTTACAGTTACCACTGACGAGTGCACTTAAAGTAGAAATTGCTGAACACTATGGACTATTTTACCAATCCACTTGAATTATACAGCTTTGGGCTGTGGGAGGAAACGGGAGCACCCATCAGAAGCTCACACAGACAAGGGGAGAAGATGCAAACTCCACGCAGATAGTCGCCCGAGGCTGGAATTGAACTCATGCCCCTGATGCCGTGAGGCAACAGTACGAACTACTGAGCCACTGTGCTAACCTGGAACCTCCTGCCAGCCTAATGCAAAGGGAATTCAGCCAAACCCAACTCTCCCAGGATACAATCCCATTGCTAGCAGCTGTGTGAGTAGTCTATCTTCAGAAGCAGAATAATGTTTTGGACAATCTCTCAATTTTTCCTTTTGTCATGAGCTACACTAATATTTGGACAAGGTTCTTTCAACATGAAATTGCAGAGATAGTGTTTAGTGTGTGTGTGTCAGTGCTTTTTCGTCATAGTTGGAGTAACATTGCACTGGATCATAAACGTGCTATTTGAGCAGATTAAAGAAACTAGCCTGACTTGTTCCTAAAACTGACCCTGACCCAGTCTGAGACCGATATCATCGGCCATATCACCGACCCGGTTACATTTAACATTTGTTGTGAGCAGTGCAGGAGTGGGACCAGAAACGGAAACAGTGAAACCAAACACCGGGGAACTATAGACCGGTGAGCCTGATGTCGGTGGTGGGTAAGTTGTTGGAGGGGATTCTGAGGGATAGGATTTAGATACATTTGGGAAGGTAAGGGCTGATCGGGGTAGACACCGTGGCTTTCTGCATGGGAAATCATGTCTCATTAATTTGGTTGAGTTTTATGAAGACGTGACAAAGAAGATTGATGAAGGCAGTTGGGTAGATATTGTCTATATGGACCTCAGCAAGGTGTTCATAATATTCCAATTGGTAGGCAGATTAGTAAGGTTCGGTCACATGGGATACAGAAGAAGCTCGTCACAATTGGCTTGAAGGAAGAGGGGTATTGTTCAGACTGGAGGCTTGTGAGCAGCAGTGTGCTGTAAGAATCAGGACTGAGTTCACTGCATTTCATCATTTATGTCAAGGATTTAGATGTGAATATTGGGGCCATAGTTAGTAAGCTTACAGACGACATCAGAAAGGTGGTGTAGTAGATTATCTCAGAGTACAACGAGATCACAAATAGATGGGACAAAGGGTCAAGGAGTGACAGATAAAGTTTAATTTAGATAAATACAAGGTTACGCATTTTGGGAAGGTAAATCAGGGCAGAAATTATACACTTAATGGTAAGGGCCTGGTGAGTGTTATGAAACAAATGGACATAGGGCTGCAGGTACATTGTTCCTTGAAAGTGGAATCGAATGCACACAGCGCAGTACAGAACACATTTTACAAATTTGCCTTAATCAGTCAGAGCATTGAGTATAGGAGTTGTGGTGGCATGTCGTATCTGTTCAGGATGTTGGTGAGGCCACTTTAAGAATACTGCGTACAACTCGGTTGTCTGCAGAAAAGATTTACAAGGATGTCCCAGGACTGGAGGTTTGAGTTATAGCGAAAAAGTTGATTAATTTGAGGTGATTTCCCCTGGAGTGTCAGAGCCTGAAGGGTGACATTATCGAGGTTTATAAAATCATCAGGGGCATGGATATTCTGAACAGCCATGTTCTGCTCCCCAGGGTAGGGGAGCCCAGAACAGGAGAGCATAGGTTGCAGGGGAGAGGGGGAATGATTTAGAAGAGACCTGAAGGTAAATGTTTCACACACAGAGTGATGTGTGTACAGAAAGTGCTGTCAGAGGAAGTAGTGAAGGCGGTTACAATCGCACATTTCAATAGTATCTGAAAGAGGAGGGATATTGGCCAAATGCTGGCAAATGAGACTAAATCAGATTTGATATCTGATCGAAGTGAATAGATTGGACTAACGGGTCTGTTTCTATTCTGCATGACTCTCTGATTCTATAAGAGGGATGAAGAAAAATTCTGAAAGTACCTTTCAAATCCAAATCCTCTTCACTGGACGTTTATCATGCCTCTATGTTCACATTGATTGAAAGTTGCGTTAGTGAAATATTTGACAGGGAACTGAGTCATGGATAATGGGACACAGACAGGAAAGTGGGGCTGAGACCCCAACCTGATCAGCCACAATCTTAGTGCCTGGTGGAGAAGGTTCAACGTATCTAATGACCCACTCCTGTCCCTCAATCCCGTGCTCCTGTGTTCCATTCAGCCCATTAAACCTGTTAGGCAGGAGCATTTAGAGGCTACTTACTCCTATAACCTGGTGCACAGAAACAGAGGAGATCATTCGGCCCATCAAGACTGTCCCACACGCTTTGAGGTGATTTGAGAAATGTAATTGTAAAACCCAGGCTGGGTATGAAAGAGGCCCCTCATCTCTCTTTACAGAGCTTCCCCTCTCTGAAACTTGTGCTCCATTTGTTGGTCACGTTGTAGACCCAAATTCACTATTAATACAGCCCCCATACCTCACCCAGCGATGGCTCACAAAATCCTCTTGTCTCCCTGATGGCAACATTCAATAACAGAACATCCATGAAAATAACACCCACTAACTTTCCAATAACAGAATGTGAGAACATCAGACACAGGGGCAGGTCGTTCACTCCTCAAACCTGCCTTGTCCTTCACTAAGATCATGGCTGATCTGCTCTTGGTCTCAAATCCTCTTTCATACCCAATTCTTCATCTCCCTCAACTCTCTGACAGGTCAATATCCATCTGCAAATACTTCAAATACTTTGAGTCATTTGGCTCCCCGAACACTCTTGAGAAGAGAAAGCCTGACATTCAATGCCACCTGTTTGAAGAAAACCCTTGCTGCTCCTATACCATGGCCTACTGATATGAACAAAGGAGGTTGACACAATGGGTCAGGTAAAAATGACTGGCCCTGATATCAAGGCTTCTGTTGACTTCTGTTGACATCAAGGAGCTTAACAAATCTGAACTTAATGGGAATCAGAGAAAAATCTCCAGTGTTTGGAGTCAAACATGGCACAAAGGAAGATGTTCATCATCTCAGTCCTGGGTCACCTCTGTGGGAGATCCTCAGGGTAGCTTCCTCTTCATAAGCATCTTCAGCTGCTTCATCAATGTCTCCCCGCCCCCACCCTCCCCACCATAAGATCCGAAGTGGGGATGGTCACTGAGGATTCCACAAGGTTCAGAATAATTTGACGCCCCAGTCAGCTCCTGAACTGGACTGTGTCCATGTGCAGCATACATGGCCTCCAATGACGCTTGTGCTTTTAAAGAGTCCGTAACATTCATATAAAGGACTATCTGACACTGCACGTTGCCACAGTAAAATAAGAGATAATTCCACACCTCACACTGGTTTCACAGGGATATGAGGAAGTCGTTCAGCCCATTGACACTAATGGAGAAGAACAGGGACAGCCCATTCAGTGCCTCCAACATATTACTCAGGAAGAGAAGGATTCTAGTGTGATGGGCCACAGCAGAACCCCTCGACAATATTTGAAGGTGGTCACCTAGATTCTATTATTTTCTTATTTTAACGAAAATGTAAAGTGTCTGTTCCAGATGCAATGTGACTGGTCAAACTACTCGGTGTGAGGCATAACACCATTTACTTAAACACGATAGATGAAATAAAACCAAAGAAAGAAGAAATTAGAATAACGTAATTATATTGGACAAGTTAACAGAATATTAGATCTAGGAACTAATACGAATGAATTGTTTCAATACTGGAAAATCAGCCCTTGGTAAAAAGGAATATTCAGACATGAAATGGCACAAAGATTTCTCCAATTCAGGATTTAAAAACAGCACCAAGAGAAAATCCATAGAGAGTAGCTGCCAGGAGACATTCACTAAAGCTTTCAACTCGGTGGAGACCCCAATAATTTCTGATGTTACTGAGAAAGCAAAACCCAGAAATCCTAATCTGTGAGAGCTGACCATACCCATTCCATCTGCATTAAAATAAACCTAAGGCCTCACTAGTTGTTTATTCAAGTGGTCCTAACTAGCCAGCTTGGTAACGGTCGTTCAATCTCTCTCGTAAAAGAAACCAGAACAAAATAACCTCTTAAAGCTACAGCATCATCACACTAGTCAGCACATCGAGCTGTCATACAGGAACGAGGGGTTACTCAATCAGGCCCTTGGCCCTGTCCAATCGGACGAGGAAGAAGTCAGTCAGTCCCTTGAGTCACTTACACAGGAACAGTAGGAGGCCATTCCCACCTCAATGCACTTACACAGGGGCAGAATGAGGCAATTGATGCTGATTCCTGATGAATGGCTTATGCTCGAAACGTCGATTCTCCTGCTGTGCTTTTCCAGCAAACCACTGTCTACTCTGATCTTCAGCATTAACAGTCCTCGCTATCTCCTAACTGATGCTCTAACATGGTGACCAAGTGGAGCAGAGGCTGCACAGACAGACTGCTCCACGTTGTTCCTCGTGGCTCCGTCTGTCATGATACACACGTGGGACTTTAACATGGTTTTCTCGCGTTGAGGAGGGAAGCCATATGTCTTGTGTGAAGCCAGCCTGGTGTTCTCTATGTAGGGTGGAAGCTGGTGGGAATGGCTACCTGTTTCAGATGGAAGGTATTGTGGCTGCAGTTGGGGATTGTGAGCAACATGACGTTCAGTACGGGTTCACACGCCGACTGCACAATAACATGGGGAGAGTTAATTTAGGCATATAAACTATTAGGAAAGTCAGGTAAGACTGATAAATGGACTCTCTAAGTTCAAATAATGCTGATCGTGTTTATGCTGATCTTGTCTAGTGCACGTCCTGTTCAATGTAACCTGTATGCCTTACTCTGTCCAAGTCTATTTCCACCCTATGATCTGTCTGGCCATGTTTGCTATGATCTGCCTCCACTGCTCATAAATAGAGTTTTTCCCTGTACTGAGGTACACGTGGCAATAAATCAAACCAATCAATCCTGGGTAAAGTATGGAATTTCTCACCCTGTCAATATCTCTTTTGGAAATAAGTGATCGCTGCCACCCCTCGTGTTCAGCGTTACTATTTCTTCTTGTCTCACAACTGTACTGATTAACCACTCAGCTTCTTCACGCTATCCTCATGATATGACCACGCGTGTCTGTCGTACAGAGATCATTCCTTACAAAGGAGATCAAATCTGTGGAGAGTGTCCCAACCACGCTCTCAGCAAGGCCCTACAACAGCAGGAAGATGGCAATACTTTTGTACTTGAATCATCTTACAATGAAGGACAGCATACCATTGACTGCACCCATTACTTACACAGGGTTTGATTCAGAGCAGTCAGCATAGACAGCATAGATCATGCTTCCCAAATTTCTTAGAGTCCTTTGATGAGGTTTGATAAGTTTCCACACGGCAGGCTGCTCAGGAAGGTTCCAACACATAGAATGCGTGGGAACTGATAAAATTGGATACACAGTTGGCTTGATGGTAGGAAGCAGAGGGTTTAGTGGAAGGATGTTTGTCAGACCGGAGCATGGGTCCATTGCTGTTTGTTATCTATGATTTGGTTGAGAATGTACAAGGTCTGATTTGTAAGTTTACAGATGACACTAAAGTAAGTGAGAGCATGATCAGTGAGGAAGTTTATCAGAAATTGCAGCAGGACCTTAATCAGGTGGGGAAGTGGGCCGAGAAATGGCAAATGGAATTTAATATCGATGCGTGATGCCTTGCATTTTGGAAACTCAACTCAAGGTAGGAGTTGCACGGCGAATGGGAGGGCCTTAAGGCGTGTAGTGGGCAGAGACACCTTGGTGTTCAGGAGCATGGTTCTCTGAGAGTGGAGTCACATGTAGACAGGGCAGTGAAGAAGGCATTTGGTACACTGACCTTCATCAGGCCAGACATTGTGTATGGAAGTTGGGAATTCATGTTGCAGTTACACAGGACTTTGGTAAGGCCGCACTTGGAGTATTGTGTTCAGTTTTTGTCACTTTGTTATAGGGAGCATTTTATGAAATTAGAAAGAGTGCAGAATAAATTCCCATGAACGTTGCCAGGACCCATGGTCTGAGTTATGGGGAGAGGTTGGACAAGCTAGGACCTTATCTATCGAGTGTAGGACACTGAGGGGGGACCTTATAGAGCTGTATAAGATCATGAGGGGTATGGATAGGGTTAATACTCAGTCTTTTTCCAAGGTGTAGAGAATCGAGGATTACAGGGGGTCAGTTTAAGGTTAGAGGGGAATGAATAAAAGGCAACCCGAGAGGCCACTTCTTCACACAGAGGCTGGTACGTGAATGAGCTGCCAGCAGATGTGGTTGAGGGGGGTACATTAACAAAATTTCAAAAACTTGGATAAATATGTGGATAGGAAAGGACTGGAAGGATATGGGACAACTGCAGGGAAATGGGGTTAGTGTGGATGGACATTTACAAGGTGGAGTTGAACCCCTCTGTTAATTAAAACCAAACACCCAGAAAAGCTCACCTCACCTCCTAATCTGTTAAAATATGAGCCACACAGATTTCCTAAATTCCACTATTTAAACATTCACAAATTAGTTTGTTAACTTTAATAGTGAACACTAAACAACGGCTGTTCACAAATACAAGCCCCTCTTTTCTTTGCTACTTACTATCTGTTTCCAACTCTGTAAAAATATGCTGTTCCAACAACCCACATATTAAACATTACAATCTCAAGACCACTGAGTCTCTATCTTTCCTGCTGTGTTCACTCTTTCAGCTGCTGATCTCCCTGGGTCACATTTTGTTTTACTGCAAGTAGGTTTGTCATGATCATGTATCTTTGATAGAGAGTGTTTGAGATGGCCAGTTAGCACTCCTGCTCTGCAGCAGTTACTCTGCTGTTGGATGGCAGTAGCTCTCTCTCCAGTGTTCAAAATGCCGAGTTCACTTACTCCACATGATACAATAATTCTCATAATTTGATTGCTTTCCAGCTGTCCAAACAGTAGTATTCTACTTCAGTTGGCTTCTGGTGTCCTGAGCATAATTTAAATTACTAATACGTCATCCCCACCTGCTTCATTCAATGCTGTGTCCTCCTCAGGTGCTGTTTAGTTCACTCACCTACTCGGTCTAATCTCTCCCTCACCTCACATACATAATCCAAGTGTGAGATCTCCGACTTTGGTCCAGTCAATTTAGATTTAATTCAATTCAAAGGATTTCACTTCATCTACGAAGATTAACACAAAGGAAGTAAACAGAGTAGATTTATTTGGGGCATCTTCGATGATAAGCAATTTACTGGGACACCTTTATCCCAATCATTTGGCCAATCCTGACAGTACACTGTTAACATAGTCTTCAGGGTCTAATGCTAACTTTTCAATACTCCCTGGGATTCAGGATGGGACACCCTTGATTTGAAGTGCTGTATGCCTATGCTATCCATGACTTCCTTAAATAGCTGAGTAAAATGAGACTCTTGGTCTGACTAAATCTCTCTGCGGACGGCACAGCGAGTAAGAAAAAGCTACCAACTCCTCTAACTCCTTTTTTGTCTTAACACTCCATAATGGAATTGCCTCTGGAAATCTGGGAGAAACATCATTATTGCCAGCAAATAATGGTTTCCACTTTTATTTTGGAGAGCGGAGCTCCACAATTAATCAGAATCCACGTGAAGGGTTCTTCAAATGCAGGATTGGCAACAAAGGTGCTGGTTGTTTATTGCCTGTGACTTACCGACCATTTGGCATGTATGACATGTAAAACAAAAATTAACCATGTCATTGAGCATTCCAGGCCACTAGAAATGCTTCTGCGCCTTAGCCTGAGTCTTCCATACACCTAGGTGACCACCTGCAGTTAGTTTGTGTGCTACCTGTAACACAGTATGCTACAAGTCAAACGATCTAGTACATTTTGGCCCATTTCCCTTCTGCACTAACCTACCGTTTTTCTCCACGTTCAGGATGTTCCTGCACCGTGACATCACACAGGGTGTCAGTTACCTGAACATCAACTCCTTTGTCTTTTTCTTACGTTTTTCCTTCCTGCTGTAACTTATGACAGTGGGATGTTGTTCCTACACAATCTGGAAAATTTCTGCGTAATTTTCTTTTAACTCCTCAGTTCCCTAGTTTCATTTGACATCTCCACCATAAGAGGTCTCTCCCACCTTGGATCTTATTAAATTGTTCACAAGAACAAACTGTATTCCTGGGACTGACACTCTGTCACTCACTCTCACTGTTACTTCCTCAATCCTGATTTGGCACTCCAATGTGATGTTTCTGTCCCCAACCTGAGTTTCTGTCCCAATTTCACAAATTATCACGCTTTTGAGTAACATGTCAGAAAGAGTGAAAATCCTTCCACCTCTTGCTATTGGGGGCTGAGAGAAAGTGAGGACTGTAAATGATGGAGATCAGAGTTGAAAAGTGTGGGGCTGGAAAAGCACAGCAGATCAGACAGTATCTGGGAGGCAGGAGAGTTGACGTTTCAGGCTTAAGTCCTTCATCAGATAAGTGGGGGGTAAGGGAGGGGGAAGGTGGCTGAGAAATAAATAGGAGAGTGGGGGTGGAGATGGGTGGAAGGTAGCTTGCAAGGCGATAAGTAGATGTTGCTGGAGTGCGATGGTGATAGGTCAGAGAGGAAAGTGAAGTGGATAGGTGGTAGGACAGCTGGAACCCTCAAATTATACAGCATCAACATCGACTTCACCAATTTCCAAATCCTCCGTCCCACAACCTTATGCCAGATACAATCATTCAAAGTAACACTGCCCTCTTGAACTGTCTTAATTGTCCATCGTCCTTCCCACCTATCCACTCGATCCTCTCCTCCGACATATCACTATCACTCCCACCTACATCTTCCTATCGCCCTCCCAGTGACCCTCCCACCAGCCCACCTCCTACCCTCCTCTTTATCTTTCAGCCTCCTTGTTCCCCTGCCACATTCCTGACGATGGGTTTATACCTGATATGTAGATTGTCCTGCTCTTCAGATGCTGCCTGATCTGTTGTGCTTTTCCGGCACCTCACTTCTCAACTATTCGAGACTGAGCAGGTCCCGTATCTCATATATAATAATATATAATAATTATAATTAATCATCCTCCCCCGCACCCCCCCCCCCCCACCTTCTGAGTAAACATTATCCACAGAGGCGAATTCTTCATAGACCCCAGGCACTGACTCTGTACCGAGGCTGTGCACTCTCCTACAGCTCCTTGGAGACTTGGGGTCTTCTTTAACAGTTTCACTAATGCCACTGGCTTAGCCTCTTCTACCACACCTTTTCCCAAAGTGTCTTCCTTAAACCCCCAGCACGGTGTGTCCCAGCTTACTGCAGTGAAAGCTCCTTTTCCCAGTGCCTTTCTTAAACCATCGGCACTGTAATTTTATGAGTTTCACTCCATAATAGGGAGAACACCATAGGCCTTTCACCTCCTTTCAACTCCCTTGGGCTTCTTTTTTCACCTGTAGTAAACTATTGTGCGCTACTGTTCGCTTTGTAATGTGTGATCTCCCCTTTTCACAGTTTCTATCCTTCACAGGATGAAACTCCTTCCAGAAGCTAAATTTCATCTCATGCACCAATGCATATTTACCTGTCATTTCTGCCGCGCTTCTCACTTCTTGAAATTTCTATTTATTCACATGAATTCTTACCATCTCTGGAAGTGCGTCTTTAAACTCCTCCAGCAGAATTATCTCCCTTCGAGCCTCACATGTCTTATCCATTTTTAAGGCCAGCCCCCATCTATCAAAATGACTCTGTTTAATTCTTTCAAACTCAACATAAGCATGACCTGGTTTCGTCTCTATATTTCTGAACCTCTGCCTATATTCTTCTAGTGCCAATACATGACCAACCAAAATAGACAGATTGAGATCTGCATAATCGCTTGACTCCTCATCTGCCAATGCTGCAAATACCTCACTCCTGTGCCCACCAGCGTGGTCTGAACGCGCATTACCCACAAGTTCACTGGACACGCCATCTGCCGAGCCATTTTGTTTTTCAAATGGAATAAAAACAGATATTGACATTTTTCTCACCGAAATATGACAATGTAATATCATAGCTGCATGCATCCCTTCATCTCTATCCTGTTAATCTAACTTTCTTGTCTAATTCCCAAATTCCGAATTTCAAATTCTCTCTCTTTTCCTCTCTTTCCCTTTCTCTTTCTTCTCTCTCTGTTTCCGTCCCTATTTTCACCTTCTAACTCCAGTTCCCATATTTGCAATTTAAGTTTTTTCTAACCCTACTGCAGTTGCCTGTTTCTCTGACACACCAAAGTGCTTGACCATCTCCGTTACAATTTCAGCTTTCCTTTTGTCCCTGGTTAAACCCAATTCCAACCTATTTGCTCATCCTAAAAATATTCCTTCTTCTGACTTTGTAAACTTCCTTGGCAAATTTGGGAAATTCTTTAGTAATGTTAAAAAAAAATTCTCTCACTTTTACTTTAACCCACCACAAGTTAACAAAATTAAATTAATCTTCCCAATGGTTTTATTTGAAGATCCAGGTCACTAATTGCAATGTGTTGGAATCTGCTGGGACCTTTTGTACCCCAAATCTGTTCAAGTCTGTCTAAGTCCCCAGCAAGGCCCCAAACTGTTATGACATCAATGTCAAACCCCTCTGTTAATTAAAACAACACATCCAGAAAAGCTCACCTCACCTCATAATCTGTTAAAACGTGGGTGACAGAGAACACCTAAATTCCACTAATTAACGAAAAATAACAATTTATATGCATGCAAGTTAGCTCGCTGAGCATGAATATTTGTTTTCAGGCATTTTATCACCATGATTAAGTGACATCATCAGTGTGAGTCTCCGCTGAAGCGCTGGTGGGTATGTCCCGTCTCTCTATTTATAGGTTTTTCTTTCTTAAGGTGGGTGATGTCGTTCCGGTTTTTTTTTATTCCAAGAGGAGGTAGATAGGATCCACGTTGATGCATTTATTGATGGACTTCTGGTTAGAATGCCATTCCTCTGAGAACATACTTGCGTGTCTTAGTATGTTCGTGTATTGTTCCAGTCAAAGTGATGCCCTTCTCTGTCTGTATTATGGAATATAGTGATAGTGCGTCATGTATTTTGGTGGCCAGTTGGTGTTCATGTATCCTGGTAACACGACAACAGGACCATTACAATGGCAGAAAAAAGATTTGTATACATTGTTTAATCAATGTGTGTGTGCAGATATTTTTCATATGTGCACAACACATTCTAAATGAACAACGGAGACACAGTTATTGAAAAATGACGCACATGATGTATAAAATTTATACAACATCATTTGATGCTCATCTAATGTGATATGTTCCCCTTCTCGCAGTGTTCCTTCCTTTTCAGGAATTCTGTACTCTAATTTGTCATTCGTATCAGGTTGTGCATTATACATTCTTTCTTCTGGCTTCCCAACTTATTTCAGTTAATCCCCTTTCTACCGGGACTTCACTATATTGTCCTGCTGGGTGCATTCCAAATCTAGTGTCTGTCATGTTATTGGAGATAAAAATTCTGGCATCAGACCCGGCATTTGAATACAATACTCTGTTGTAACTGCTCTGAACAAAGGACCACAGCACACAGGAATTGCCAAAACATTGAGGGATGTGCATCTACTTCTTTCAATAATCTAGTTTACTCATTTTTCACATGCCCCCATCTATATCCTCTCTCTCATTCTCTCTTTGTATCCAGATAAGAAATTTGCCAATTATTCTTTATGTCCCATCTCTCAAAACACCTTATTTCGATTTATATCTATTCGTCTCTTCTTGATGTAATGTGATTATAATTGAGCAATGTCACTACAAAGACATGAGGGAGGTGCTGTCCAGGATTAATTGGAAGGGGAGCGAAGCAGGGAAGACCACGGAGCTATAATGGCAGGAATTTATGTTGGATAATTCGGAGGATATCAGAAATCCTCCCAAAAAAGATGAAACATACTCATGGGAGGACAAGGCAGCCATGAGTGATAAGGCAGCGAACCAAAAGAGAAAACATACAATGTGGTGAAGCTGATTGGGAATACAGCGAATTAATTGGTTCTCAAACTACATCAGGCTGGCATCCCTGACACTGCAGAGCTCTTATTCATTGTCAGGGAGAGAAACAGAGGGAAACACATTCAACTTAAACCCAGAAGATGGGATTACTCAAGGGAAAAGATTCAGATGAATTAATCAATTGAATAAAATCAGTTAAATGTTTTTACGGAATGTTTCAGATTGGAAACATGACCTCAGCAGAATGAGAATATGAAAATGCAAGTATTTCCACATCAGAAACCAGAGTAGGTCACTGAGGACAGGGCTGATGGGTGAAAGGGTCTCGATGTGAACTTGGGGACAGACAGCAGAATTGTATTGCCGATATGGCAGCTCAAAACTTCGTATTCATGTTGTGCTGTAGACCACAGCAGCACGAGAAGCAGAATACCATTCAACCACCACCTGTAATATCTTACCCAGGGATAATCTCCTCAGTCTGACATTACAATCAACACGATCTATATATCAGTAGTGACTGTGGGTGAACATGGCAGGGTCAGAACCACGTGAACCTAAACCTGCTTTTCCCATCAGAGAGAGGCAGGAGCTGGGCGGAAGTGAAGTCGGAACGCCAAGCCGGTCGGGAAGGTAAGTGATTGCTATTTAAGTGGAAGTGATTACGCCACAGTTGAAGAGGGTGAAGACATGACTGCCAAGCTGGTTCAGTGTGCTGCGTTCTTGATGAGGGAGGTCAATGACTCTGGTGTGTCTGGCTCGTATAAGTGTGGAAAGTGTGTGCACATTCAGTTACTGACAGAGCATATTGCAGCGCTGATGAAAGAACTCGAGGACCTTAGGCTCATCCGAAAGAACGAGATCTTTCTGGACAAGACCTTCAGCGAGGTTATTACACCAATTGTACCAGAAGAGAGCTGAAGAGAGCAGATGATGAGGAAGGCAGAGTGGAGGCAGGTGCAAGAGACCCCGGGGGAAGTACCTGTCAGGAACAAGTTGAAGCTTTTGGAAACAGTAGAGACTGATAACACTGCCAGTCCGCAAGGCAGCCAGGTCTGTCAATCAAACTTTGGCGTGGAGGCAGAGCGGAAGAGTCAGACATCGCACAGAGACCGTGGTAATAGGGGACTCCATAGGAGTTGATGGGAAGGGTGAGGGCAGTAACAAATTAAAAATACTATATATGAATGCGTGAAGCATTAGACATAAGATGGATGAGCTTGAGGCACTTTTGGAAATTGGCAGATACGATATTGTGGGGATAACTGAGACGTGGCTTCAAGTGGACAGGGCCTGGGAAATGAATATTCAAGGCTACATGTGCTATCGTAAGGACAGACTGACGGGCAGAGGGGGTGGGGTGGCCATGTTGGTAAGGGATGATATTCAGACCCTTGCACGGAGGTACCTAGAATCAGGGGATGTAGAGTCAGTGTGGATAGAGCTGAGAAATACTAAGGGTAAAAAGACCCTCTTGGGAGTTATCTACAGGCCCCCAAACAGTAGTCTGGATGTCAGATGTAAGTTAATTCAGGAGCTGAAATTGGCCTGTCGCAAAGATGTTATTACAGTTGTTATGGGAGATTTCAACATGCAGGTAGACTGGGAGAATCAGGATGGTATTGGACCTCAAGAAAGAGACTTTGTGGATTGCCTCAGAGATGGAATCTTAGAACAGCTGGTGCTGGAGCCGACCAGGGAGAAGTCAATTCTGGATCTGGTATTGTGCAACAAACCAGAATTGGACAGGGACCTCGAAGTGAAGGAGCCATTGGGAAGTAGTGACCATAATACAATAAGTTTCAATCTGCAATTTGAGAGGGAGAGGGTGCAATCGGAAGTGACAATTTTTCAGTTGAATAAAGGGAACTATGGAGCTGTGAGGGAGGAGCTGGCCAAAGTTCAATGGTGCAATATCTTAGCAGGGATGACAGTGGAGGAACAATGGCAGATATTTCTGTGTATAATGCAGGTGTTGCAGGATCAGTTCATTCCAAAAAGGAAGAAAGATCCTAGGAGGAGGCATGGGTGGCCGTGGCTGCCGGGGATGTTAAGAATTATGTACAGTTAAAAGAGAAAAGGTATAACATAGCCAAACGAAGGACTGGGAAGCTTTTAAAGAACAACAGAGGATTACTAAGAAGGAAATACACAGAGAAAAAATGAGGTACGAAGGTAAACTGGCCAATAATATAAAGGAGGATAGTAAAAGCTTTTTTTAGGTATGTGAAATGCAAAAAAATGGTTAAGACTAAAATTGGGCCCTTGAATACAGAAACAGGGGAACAACGAAATAACAGAGGAATTGAATTGGTACTTCAGATCTGTGTTCACTGGGGAAGACACAAGCAATCTCCCTGAGGTAACAGTGGCTGAAGGAACTGAACTGAAGGGAATTTATATTTGCCAGGAATTGGTGTTGGAGAGACTGTTAGGTCTGAAGGTTGATAAGTTCCCTGGACCTGATGGTCTACATCCCAGGGTACTGAAGGAGCTGGCTCGAGAAATCGTGGATGCATTGGTGATTATTTTCAAGAGTTCGATAGATTTGGGATCAGTTCCTGTGGATTGGAGGGTGGCTAAAGTTATATCACTTTTTAAGAAAGATGGGAGAGAGAAAGCAGGAAATTATAGACCAGTTATTCTGACCTCAGTGGTGGGAAAGACGCTGGAGTCTATTATAAAGGATGAAATTACGACACATCTGGATAGTAGTCACATGATAGGTCAGAGTCAGCATGGATTTATGAAGGGGAAATCATGCTTGACTAATCTTCTGGAAGTTTTTGAGGATGTAACTCTGAAGATGGATGAGGGAGATCCAGTATATGTAGTGTACCTGGACTTTCAGAAAGCTTTTAGTCCCACATAGGAGGTTAGTGAGCAACATTAGGGCGCATTGTATTGGGGGCAAAGTACTAACTTGGATTGAAAGTTGTTGTCTGATAGGAAACAAAGAGTAGTGGAAAACGGCTCCATTTAAGAATGGCAGACAGTGACCAGTGGGGTACCACCGGGGTCAGTACTGGGACCGCAGCTTCTTACAATATATGTCAATGATACAGAACATGGTATTACGAATAACATTAGCAAATTTGCTGATGATACTAAGCTGGGTGGCAGGGTGAAATGAGATGAGGATGTTAGGAGATTGCAGGGTGACCTGGACAAGTTAGGTGAGTGGTCAGATGTATGGCAGATGCAGTTTAATTTGGATAGATATATGGTTATCCACTTTGGTGGCAAGAACAGGAAGGCGGATTACTACCTAAATGGAATCAATTTAGGTAAAGGGGCAGTACAGAGAGATCTGGGTGTTCTTGTACACCAGTTAATGAAGGTAAGCATGCAGGTACAGCAGGTGGTGAAGAAGGCTAATAGCATGCTGGCCTTCATTACAAGAGGGGTTGAGAATTGAAGCAATGAGGTTCTTCTGCAGCTGTACAGGGCCCTGGTGAGACCATACCTGGAGTACTGCAATTCTGGTCTCCAAATTTGAGGGAAGACATTCTGGCTATTGAGGGAGTGCAGCGTAGGTTCACGAGGTCAATTCCTGGAATGGCGGGATTACCATACACTGAATGACTGGAGCGACTGGGCTTGTATACCCTTGAGTTTAGAAGACTGAGAGAGTATATGATTGAGACATATAAGATTAATAAAGGATTGGACACTCTGGAGGCAGGAAACGTGTTTCCGCTGATGGGTGAGTGCCGAACCAGAGGACACAGCTTAAAGATATGGGGTAAATCATTTAGGACAGAGATGAGGAGAAATTTCTTCACCCAGAGAGTGGTGGCTGTGTGGAATGCTCTGCCCCAGAGGGCAGTGGAGGCCCAGTCTTTGGATTCATTGAAAAAAGAGTTGTACAGAGCTCTCAAGGATAGTGGAATCAAGGGTTATGGAGATAAGGCAGGAACAGGATACTCCTACTCCTGCACCTATTGTCTATTGTTACTAACCCATTAATGTTACTGCACTTGAGCAACCGATCTGATCAAAGCTCCGCAGTCCTGCCACATTCAGTCATAAATGGTAATGGACGATTAAACAAATGACTGGAGGAAAGGGATCCACAAACATCCCCATCCTCGCTAATGGAACAGACCTTCATATCAGTGTAAAAGACAATGATGTAGTATCTGTGCCATCCTCAGCCAGAAGTGTTGAGTCGATGATCCACCTCACTTTCGCCATGATGCCCCTGGAATCACAGATGCCAGTCTTTAATCAATCTGATTCGCTGCCCGTGACATGAAGAAGCAGCTGAACACAGTAGTTGATACAAAGGCAAAGGACCCTGACCCCATTCCTGTAATAGGACTGAAGCCTTGTGTTGCACAACAAGCCGTGTCCCTGGAGAAGCTGTTTCATTCCAGCTCCAACTCTGACATCTCCCTGGCAATGTGGAAAATTACTCAGATATGTGCGGTTCCCTAAGAGGAGAATAATCACAATCTGACCAATTACCACTCCCTCGGGACAGTCACGATAGTCAAGTTGGTGGGAGTTCTTTTCGACCGAGCTGTCAAGCAGCACAGAAATAACTAGCTCAGTGTTGTGTCTGATAGGTCCCCGTGTAGAGATGGGGCTGTTATGGAAATGTCATTGGATTACTAATCCAGATCAGGCTAATGGTCTGGCAGCGGGTGGATGTTTAAAATAATTAATAAAATATTAAGATGCAAAATCTGGGGGCAGTAATATGACCTTGAAACCAATATCGATTGTAAACACGAATTTGCTTCCCCAAGGACTTTCAGGAAGTGAATCTCCCGTGCTTTCCTGGTCTGTCCTAAACATGACTCCACACACAGATATATGATAAACGTTTCAATGCTCTCTGAGTCGGCCAAGCAAAATAATCTATTGTTTCAAACTGCTCCAAGCTCTTAAAGGATAAAACCAGACAGAACACCCGGCACCATCCTCGGTATCGGAAAAGGGAACGGTAAACACAATCCTGTTGATATTGCAGAGACGTTCTTCCTAACATCTGAGAGGTTGTGACAACTTTCCCACAGACTACACAGAAACACCGGTAAAGGAGGAGGTTGCAAAACACATTGAGCCTCACCCATTCTAGTTCATGTTCAAACATCTCCTCAATGCTCTTATCCCACACTATGAATATATCCATTAACATGAGTAACCTTGGAGAGCTATAAAATAAGAAATGCAGTACTCCCTTTGGTCCATCAAGTTTGCTACCCAATTCAGCATAATGATGGCTGGCCCTTTATTTCCACACCGTACTCCTGCTCTCCCACCATCCCTTTCCTGTCTCTAAATCCTTATTTATATACAGTGTCTTGGCTACCAGGTGTGAGCGAATTCCCCAGGGTCACCAGTGCCTGAGTCCAGACATTTATTCTCATCTCAATGCAGAGTGTCCTGTCTGTATCTAATACTTTGGCCCCTTGTTTTAGACATACCAGTCAGGGGAATTATCATTCCTGCTTCCAATCTGTCTCACCCTGTCCGAGTGTTATATATGTTACTGAAATCTCCACTCATTTTCCTAAAGCCCATGGAATACAGGCCTAGTTGCCCCAAACTCTGCTCCCACAACAAGCCTGTCATCCCAGAGATCAGTCTGGCCATCCTTCACTGCATTCCCTCAATGTCAGGTTTGTCCTTTATTCGGTAAGGAGACCAAAACTGCACACAATACTGCACAATGTTCAAGATGTGGTCCCAACAAGGCCCTGTGCAGCTGCAATAAGAGACCCTTTTTGCTGGACTCAAATCCACCTGAAATGAAGGTCAATGCACCAGTTACCTTCCTAACTACTTTCTGTTCCTGCAATATTGTTTTCAGTGACTGGTGTACAGGGAGATCCAGATCATTTTCAATATTACAACTCCCCCCTTGGAGGGTCTGTGTACACTGGTCAACTGACCTCTGGGTTGAGACCTCACTGTGCAGCAGGGACCTTGGAGGGCCGCTCAGAAGGAAACAACAAAAAGGAGTATACATCGCTTTGTAGATCAACATGGTTCAAGCATAGGCTGCCAATCGCTTGTTCCCACCAAAGGGCACACCGTCACCTCGACCCACCTTACTCTCCATCTGCAACGTATTTGCCCATTCACTCCACTTGTCTCAGTCACCTTGGAGCTTTTCTTACAACCTCCTCGCCCACTCACAATCCCACATCCTTTAGTGCTGTTAGCAGGCTGGGATTTCATACCCGCAACCAAATGCTTAATGCGTTTTGTGAACAGCGGGGCCCGAGCACCGATCCCTGCGATACCTCAGTAACCTTCCTGTGTTCATTTTATTTTTCTGATTTATTTATTTCGTGAATCTGGGTGTCACTGGCTGGGCCGGCATTTATTGCCCGTCCCTAGTCGCCCTTGAGCAGGTGGTGGTGAGCTGGCTTGTTGAATTGCTGCAGTCCACCTGTCCCACAATGCCATTTGGGAGGGAATCCCAGGATTCTGACCCAGTTGCAGTGAAGGGAAGGTGATATATTTCCAAATCAGGATGGTGAATGGCTTGGAAGGGAACTTGAAGATGGTGGTGTTCCCATACATCTGCTGCCCTTGTCCTTTTGGATAGACGTGGTCGTGAGTTGGGAAGAGGGTATCTGAGGATCTTTGGTGAACCATTTCAGTGCAAATTGTAAAACACTGCTGCTGCTGAGCGTTGATGGTGGAGTACTGTGGATGAAACGACACTCAAACTGGCTGTTATGTCCAGGATGGTATCAAGCTTCTTGAGTGTTGTTGGGTCTGCAATCATCCAGGAAAATAGGGAGTATTCTATCACACTTCTGACTTATGCATTGTAGATAATAGACAGGCTTTTGGAAGTCAGGATGTGAGTTACTCGCCGCAGTATTCCTTGCTTCTGACCTGCTCTTGTAGTTACTGTGTTTATGTGGGCGAGTCCAGTGAGTTTCTGAGCAATGTTTATCCCCCAGGATTTTGATACTGGGGGATTCAGTGATGGTAGCACCATTGAATGCCAAGGGGCAGGTTAGATTGTATTTTAGTGGTGATGGTCACCGTCTGGCATTTGTATGGCCTGAATATTACTTGCCACTTGTCAGCCTGGATACTGTCCAAACCTTGTCTCATTTGGACATGGATTGCTTCAGTTCTGAGGAGCCACAAATGTTGCTGAACATTGTGATATCATTGGCGAACATGCCCACTTCTGACATTATAATAGAGGCAAGCCATTGATGAAGCAGACCGGAAGATGCTTCGGCCTAAGCCGCTGCTCTAGTGATTCCTACAGACTTGTCCTGGAGCTGAGTTGACTGACCTTCATCAGCCATGACCATCTTCCTATGTGTCAGGTACGATTCTAACGAGCGGGGAGTTTAACCTGGATACCCATTGATTCCAGTTTTGCTAAGGTCACTTGATGCCACACTTTGTCGAAGGCAGCTTTGATTTAAAGCCCTGTCACTCTCACCCCACCTCTGGAATTCAGCGCTTTTGTCCATGTTTGTGGGAATGAGGTCAGAAGCTGAGCGGCTCTGGTAGAGTCCAAACTGGCGTCATTGACCAGGGTATTGCTGAGCAGGTGCTGCTTGAAAGCACTAACACCTTCCATGATAGATAGTAGACTGATGGGTTGGTGATTGGCCGGATTGGATTTTTTCTGCTCTTTATGTATAGCAGATACTTGGGTACTTTTCCACACAATCGGGTAAATGTCGTTGTTGTAACTGTATGGGAATTGCTTGGCTAGGGAAGTGGCAAGTTCTAGAGCACATGTTTTCAGTGCTATTGCCAGAATGTTGTCAGAGTATGTACCCTTTGAAGTATCCAGTGTCTACAACCGTTTCTGGATATTGCATGGATTAAATGGAATTGCTGATGACTGGTAACTGAATTACTGAGGACCACTGAAGAAGGCCAAGATGGATCATGCGCTCAGCATTTCTCACTGAAGATTGTTGAGTATGCATCAACCTTATCTTTTGCAATGATGAGCTAGGATATTGCATCATTAATGATGGAGATATTTGTGGAATCTCCTTCTCCAATGACTTGTTTAATTGTCCCTACCATTTCTCCACGAGATGTGGAAGAACTGCAGAACTTAGATCAGATCCGTTGCTTTTGGGATCACATAGCTCTGTCTCTTACATACTGATTATGCTGCTTGGCCCACATGTTGTCCTGTTTGGTGGTTTCGTCAGGCTGTCCCCTCATTTTCAGGGATGGCTGGTGCTGCTCCTGCACACTCCATTGAATCAGGGTCTATTCTCTGGCTTGAGAGTAATTGTTGCAAGGGGGATATGCCAGGCCATGAGGTTGTGCAGGAGTCCAATTCTGCTGCTATTGATGACTCACAACACCATATGAAAACCCAGGATTGAACTGCTAGATCTGTTCGAAGTCTGTCCCATTTAGTACAGTGATGGTGCCACCCAATATGATGGAAGCTATTCTCAATGTGAAGGTGTGACTTTGTCTCCATAATGACTATGCGATGGTCACTCTTACAGATACTGTCATGGAGAGATACTTCTGCAACTGACAGATTAGTACGAATGAAATCAAATATGTCTCGTTAGTTCCTTCACCAACTGCGGCAGACCCAGTCTAGCAGTTATGTTCTTTAGAACCCGACCAGTTCGATCTGTAATGCTGCAGCTGAGCAACACTTGGTGGTGGACATTGAAATCCCCCACCCAGAGTACAACTTTGTGTCCTTGCCACGCTCAGGGCTTCCTCCAAGTGTTGTTCAGCATGGAGGAGTACTGATTCATCAGTTAAGAGAGACTGGTACATGGTAATCAGCAGGAGGTTTTCTTTCCCATGTGTAAACTAACGCCACGAGACTTCATGGGATACGGAGTCACTGTTGAGGACTCCCAGAGCAATTCCCTTCCAATTGTATCCCACTCCGCCATCACTTCTGCTGTATCTGTTACTAATTCTAATAACTACTAATAATTGCTAATTCAAAGTTTGTAAGAAGATTTATAGCTCGGATGCCTGTTGTTGTGGTTCTGTTCGCCGAGCTGGGAATTTGTGTTGCAGATGTTTCATCCCCTTTTTAGGTGACATCCTCAGTGCTTGGGAGCCTCCTGTGAAGCGCTTCTGTGATGTTTCCTCCGGCATTTGTAGTGGTTTGTCTCTGCCGCTTCCGGTTGACAGTTCCAGCTGTCCGCTGCAGTGGCCGGCATATTGGGTCCAGGTCGATGTGCTCATTGATTGTGTCTGTGGATGAGTGCCATGCCTCTAGGAATTCCCTGGCTGTTCTCTGTCTGTTGTGCTGGTGAGACAGGAGATATCCGGGAAGGTGATGAGGTGTCTGGGATATAGTCATACTCACAGAATCATATCTTACAGACAATGTCAGGCTGTTGTTTGACGAGCCTATTTATTTCTATTTACTTCTTCCTGCCAGCTGTCCCATTCTGGAAACATGGTCATATATTCGCCCCAATCCACTCAGACTTTATTTTGCAAACTAGCTTTACCAAAACTTTCCTGAAAATCAAAGTACTTGTCTCCCAGACCGTTTCTCAAACATAATCCCCATTTCATAAATCCGTGTTACCGTTGTCTGTGACCATTATTTTCAGTCCCAATAATTTCTCCTAAATCTTTTATTTACTATGTTCTATGCTTCATGTACTCGAACCCTTTTGCCACACCCGACTTGGTTTTCCTCGTATTGTTTGAAAGTTTTGTGAAGACAGACCTGAAGTAGCTGTTTCATTGTTCTGCCATTTCCGTTACCCATTCTCCATTCTCTGGTTTCAGATTGTAAGGAAGCTGCACTTGTTTTCTCATACTTCTCACATTGACATGATTTGACGAGCTATCACAGTTCACTCTTGTAAACTTTGTGAATATACTCTTCAGAAACCCATCAATTCCTGCCTTTTGCTCCTCAATAATTTACCTTCCACACCATATACTCACAGGAGCATAGACCAACAGAAATACAGCACAACCTATATTAGTCCCACTTTGAAACAACAGGCCCATAGCAGGGAATGTTATGACACTTCCAAGTGCTCGTCCAAGTACTTTTTGATGGTTATGAGGCTACCTGTGATACCTCCGCTCTCAGGAAGTGAATTCCAGACCCTAACAGCTTCTGGGCAAAGAACAAACCTCAAATTCTCTCTAATTCTCAAACCCTTCACTTTAAAAGTGTTCTCGCTTGTTCAGGATGGTCACCTGAAGGTCCGAGGTCAAATGCCCTGGACCACTGAAGTGTTCCCCAACTGCGAGGCAAAACTCCTGTCTGTTGATTGTTGTGCGGTGCCAATTCATCCATTTCCGTGGCCTTTGTTCGGTTTCCCCAATATACCATGATTCAGGGCATACTTGCCTGCTACGTATATGATACACAACGTTGGCTGAGTCACATGAGAACCTGCCACGTACATAGTGGGAGGTATCCCCATGTGTAATGGTGGTATCCATCTCCGCACTCTGACACATCTTGCAGCGCCTACCTTGACAGGGTTGTATGGAGTTGTCCTGAGAGCCGGGCAATGTGCTCTGAACAATGATCTGTTTGAGGTTTGGCGGTTGTTTAAAGGTAAGCAGTGGAGGTGTGGGGAAGGTCTTGTCGGGGTGCTCATGACTAAAAGGAACAGCTGCTGTTTATCCACCCATGTCCATGCTTCTCATAATCGTTGCCTTCTGAATCACATCCCCCTCAGCCTTCTCTGCTCCAATGTAAACAACCCGAGCTTATCCAGTTTCTCTCCATAGCGATATGCTCCATCCCAGGGAACATCCTGGTGAATCTCCTCTGCATACCATCCAGTACAACCATACCCTTCCTTTTAAGTGGCTTCCAGAGCTACATACAGTACTCCATCTTGACCTAACCAATGCTGTGTATATTTCTTATAATCTACACCCCGATTGATTAACGCTACACCCAAGGTCCAGTTCTTATATAGTCCATTACCCTGCTCAGTCCCATTCAGTGATGTGTGGAGAAGAATGAACTGAGCTTCCCAATGTGCTGCCATTCATTGATCACTCCACTGTCTGGTTCCTTCTTCCACTGTGAATCACCTCATATTTATCAGGGTTACGTTCCATCTGCCATTGATCTGACCATCTGACCATTCCATCTGTACCTTTCTGTAACATAAGACCTTTCTCCTCATTGCCAATCAACCAGGCAAACACAAACTTGCTTATCACAATCCCCACCCCTTTCACCCAACCCCTTCATTCACATCTGCACCATTTATGAAAACAGCAAATAATAAGGGGAACAGCACTTATCCCTGTGGTACACAAGGGGACACTGGTCTCCAGTCACACAAACAACATTATCCCACCACCCTCTGACCCCTGACACTAAGAAGCTTTTCGTTGTAACTTGTCACGTTATCCTTGATTCCATGAGATTTTACTTTATTTTAAAGTTTCCCATATGGGACTTTGCCAAAGGCCTTGCTGCAATACTAAATAAGTGACCTCCTCAAACTAATTCAATCAAATTCATTAGATTTGACTTCCTTCTGATAAAATCATGATGATTATCCCTGATCCGATCTTGCTACTCTGATTGGAGTTCAATTTTATCCTTCCGTGTTTTCTCCAGTAGTTTCCTTAACTGTGAATTAATACTCGTTCAACTATACTTCCCTGGTCTATCTCTACCAACCATAGTGTGAAGTTATAAATCAGACAACACCAGGTTATAATCCAACAGGTTTAACTGGAAGCACACTAGCTTTCGGAGCGTCGCTCCTTCATCAGGTGATTGTGGAGGACACAATTGTAAGGCACAGAATTTATACCAAAATTTACAGAGTGATGTAACTGAAATTATACATTGAAAATTACCTTGACCATGTATTGAGTCTTTCATCTGTTCGACTACCATGATAGTTTCACTTCTTTCGTGTGCAAATCAAAAACAACTTTTAGTAAAAAAAAGTTGCTTCCTCAGGTTAAATGTAACAATTGGTGTTAGCTAGACAATATGTCGAAGGAGTTAGCGCTCTGTCTATGCCATGATGTTTAGATGATTCTAATCTAAAAAGTGAGGTAACAGAGTTTTACATTAATTCATGCAGTTTTTGAGCAAAGTATAATGTACTCTGCAATTACAAATTCACCCCACAAAATATAGGTGTGCTTGTGGATCTTTGTGTCAGTCTGTTTGTGTGTCTGTCTGGGTTGGAGGTTGTGAGTGTGAGAGAGAGTGTATATGTGTGTAGTGAGTGTAGAGTGCCTTAAGTCTGTGAGGGGTGTAGGTGTGAGTGTGGGAGAGTGTGCGTGTGTGTGTGTGTGTGTGTGTCTGGGCTGGGGGGTTGTGTGTGTCTGTGAAAGAGAGGGTGTATGTGTGCGCATGAGTGTAGAGTGGCCTATGTCTCTAGAGGATGCATGAGTGAGTGTGGGAGGGTGTGTGTCTGTAAGAGTGTGTGTGTGTGTGTTTGTGTGTGTGTGCCTTCCGTGTGTATATATGTGTATAGGAGTGGCTCTGTGTTTGTGTAGTGTGTGTGTGTGTGTGTAGACGTGTCTGTGTGTAGATGTGTATATAGTGCAATGGTCGTCACCTATAGTGTGACATGAACCTAAGGTGCCGGTTGAGACCCTCGTTATGGATATGGAACTTAACTATCAGCCTCTGCTCGGCCACTTTTCCATGTTGCCTGTCCCGAAGTTCAGCTTGGAGGATGGTCACCTGAAGGTCCGAGGTCAAATGCCCTGGACCACTGAAGTGTTCCCCAACTGCGAGGCAAAACTCCTGTCTGTTGATTGTTGTGCGGTGCCAATTCATCCATTTCCGTGGCCTTTGTTCGGTTTCCCCAATATACCAATGTTCAGGACATACTTGCCTGCTACGTATATGATACACAACGTTGGCTGAGTCACATGAGAACCTGCCACGTACATAGTGGGAGGTATCCCCATGTGTAATGGTGGTACCCATCTCCGCACTCTGACACATCTTGCAGCGCCTACATTGACAGGGTTGTATGGAGTTGTCCTGAGAGCCGGGCAATGTGCTCTGAACAATGATCTGTTTGAGGTTTGGCGGTTGTTTAAAGGCAAGCAGTGGAGGTATGGGAAGGTCTTGTCGGGGTGCTCATCCTCATTGATATTGAGTTGCAGGTCACCAAGTACATGGTGCAGTTTTTCAGCTCCTGGGAAGTACTGAACAACGAAGGGTACCCTGTCGGTTGCAGCACATGTCTATCTCCTAAGGAAGTCATTGTGGTACCTTGCTGGGGCAACCGACAGGGTACCCTTCGTTGTTCAGTACTTCCCAGGAGCTGAAAAACTATGCCATGTTCTTCGTGACCTGCAACACATTATCAATGAGGTTGAGCACCTCGCCAAGGCCTTCCCCACACCTCCACTACTTCCCTTTAAACAACCGCCAAACCTCAAACAGATCATTGTTCGTAGCAAGCTGCCCAGCTCTCAGGACAACTTCATACAACCCTGTCACGGTAGGCGCTGCAAGACGTGTCAGAGTGTGGACATGGGTATTACCATTACATGTGAGGACACCTCCCACTATATACGTGGCAGGTACTCATGTGACTCAGCCAACATTGTCTATCTTATACGTTGCAAGCAAGGGCGCCCGGAGGCATGGTACATTGGGGAAACCGAGCAAAGGCTACGGCAAAGGATGAATGGGCACCACACAACAATCAACAGACAGAAGTGTTGTCTCCCTGTTGGGGACACTTCTGTGGTACAGGACATTCGACCTCGGACCTTCGGGTGACCATCCTCCAAGGCAGACTTCGGGACAGGCAATAGCGAAAAGTGGCCAAACAGGGGCTGATAGCTAAGAGCAGTACCCATAGGGAGGGCCTCAACAGGGCCCCTGGGTTCATGTCATACTACAGGTGACCACCATTGCACTATATACACGCACAGACACACCTACACAAACACAAACACACACAGAGTCACTCCTGTACACACACATACACATGGACACATATATGCACAGACACGCACACTGACACTCGCACACAACCTTACAGACACACACACTCCCATACTCACACATGGATGCTCTCAGAGACTTAGACCACTCTACACTCATGCAGGCACATATACCCTCTCTCTCACAGACACTCGCAAACCCCCACGCCAGACACACACACACTCCCACACTCACATATGCACCCCCTCACAGACTTAAAACACCCTACATCACTACACACACATATACACTCCCTCTCACACTCACAACCCCCAACCAAGACAAAAACACCACACACAGACAGACAAAGACCCGCATGCGCACAAATATTTTGTGGGGTGAATTTGTACTTGCAGTGTTACATTGTACTTTGCTCAAAAACTGCAGGAATACAGTAAAACTCTGTTATTTGACTATTTAGATTAGAATCGATCTAAAAGCATGGCATAGACAGAGAACACAGGGCGCTAACACCTTCGACATATTGTGTAACTAACCCAATTGTTACAGTTAACCTGAGAATGCAACTTTTAAATATGGTTTTTTGATTTACACACGGAAGAAGCGATTAAAATCTGATTGAAGATTTGTAGCTCGGGTATCCGTTGTTGTGGTTCTGCTCGCCGAGCCGAAAGTTTTTGCTGCAAACGTTTCGTTCCCTGGCTAGGGAACATCATCAGTGCTGTTGGAGCCTCGTGTGAAGCGCTGCTTTAATGTTTCTTCCGGTATTTATATTGGTTTGTTCTTGCCGCTTCCGGGTGTCAGTTTCAGCTGCAGTGATTTGTATGTGGGGTCCAGGTCGATGTGTCTGTTGATGGATGTTCTTGCCGTTTCCGGGTGTCAGTTTCAGCTGGAGTGGTTTGTATATGGTGTCCAGGTCAATGTGTCTGTTGATGGAGTTTAGGGATGAATGCCATGCTTCTAGGAATTCTCTGGCTGTTCTCTGTCTGGCTTGTCCTATGATAGTGGTGTTTTCCCAGTCAAATTCATGTTGCTGGTTGTCTGAGTGTATGGCTACTAGAGATAGCTGGTCGTGTCGTTTTGTGGCTAGCTGTTGTTCATGGATGCGGATTGTTAGCTGTCTTCCTGTTTGTCCTATATAGTGTTTTGTGCAGTCCTTGCATGGTATTTTGTAAACTACGTTAGTTTGGCTCATGCTGGGTATTGGGTCCTTTGTTCTAGTGAGTTGTTGTCTGAGCGTGGATGTTGGCTTGTGTGCTGTTATGAGTCCTAAGGGTCGCAGTAGTCTGGCTGTCAGTTCTGAGACGCTCCTGACGTATGGTAGAGTGGCTAGTCCTTTTGGTTGTGGCATGTCCTCGTTCGTCGGTCTATCTCTTAGGCATCTGGTGATAAAGTTGCGTGGGTATCCGTTTTTGGCGAATACCTTGTATAGATGTTCCTCTTCCTCTTTTCGCAGTTCTGGTGTACTGCAGGGTGTTGTGGCCCTTTTGAATAGTGTCCTGATGCAGCTTCGTTTGTGTGGAAACGTTTGCAGCAAAAACTTCCAGCTCGGCGAGCAGAACCACAACAACGGAAGAAGCTAAACTATCATGGTATTCGAATAGATGAAAGACTCAACAGACAATCAAGGTAATTTTCAATGTGTAGCTTCAGTTACATCATACTGTAATTTTTTGCTATAAATTCTGTGCTGAACAATTTTGTCCCCCACAATCACCTGATGAAGCTGTGGCGTTCCGAAAGCTAATGTGCTTCCAATTAAACCTGTTGGACTATAACCTGGTGTTGTGTGATTTTTAACTTTGGACATCCCAGTCCAACACCAGCATTTCCAAATCATGATTACTGTGAAGTGGGACCGTATTAATCGTTCTCCAGTACTCTGGCACCTCCCCAATGGTCAGATTCTAAATAAAATTAATGTTAGAGGTCATCTCGCCACGTTATTCATGCTCTTCTCAAGCATTATTGTGAGATTTTCTCTAGATCTCCCGTTATGCATGTGGAGTAGAGAAGGACAATGATTTTAAACAATGCTGTGTATTACCCTAGAGAGCTGAGACTGCTCTAAACTGGATGGGAACCTTTCAGCAAAGGGTAAAAAATGAGGTCTGCAGATGCTGGAGATCACAGCTGAAAATGTGTTGCTGGTTAAAGCACAGCAGGTTAGGCAGCATCCAAGGAATAGGAAATTCGACGTTTCGGGCATAAGCCTTCTTGATGAAGAGCTTATGCCCGAAACGTAGAATTTTCTATTTCTTGGATGCTGCCTAACCTGCTGTGCTTTAACAAGAAACACATTTTCAGCGGGAACCTTTCAGCAGCCTGGTAATGTTTTTGCTGCCTCTGTACAGGATCTTAGTGAGATCACATTGGAGTAGTGTGTAAAGAATTTTTCTACTCAATGAAGAAAGGGTATTGTTATGTTGGAAGGAGCTCAGAGATAGTTCCCTCAACTGATTCCTGCAAAAAAAAGGTGTCTTAGGATGGAGAGTTATCAGGAAAGTGGAACCGAGGCCGCGATAACATCAGCCATGATTGTATTCAATGGCGGAGCAGGTTTGAGGGGTTGGATTCCTGACTGATGCTCCTCGTCCATACTCAGCCTTTCGACTGTGTTACACAGTATAGAGGGAGGACTGTCTATCAAACAGGAAGCAGGCTCTCTAGATAAGTCAGTCTTAATCAGTTTGTCAGAACGTCACCAGTGGAGTCACACAGTGACCAGTGCGGGGGCCTCAACTATTTACAATCTACATCAATGATCAGGAGGTTGGAACAGATATCCAGATACTGAGTTTGGTGATGTCGCTTGGATAAGCAAGAGATTAAATTATCAATAGAGGGTGGAGTGTCTGCAAATAGATACAGAAAGTTAAAGACAATGGATAATAATCTGGCAGGTGCAATACAACATACTATAACCTGTAATTTCATTTACAGGAATAATGGAAGGCAGTATCTTACTGAAATGGAGAGGGATTACAGGACTTCGTGATACTGTATGCTGAGGGGTTCACTCAGACCCGTTCAGACATGGAAGGTTTTTCTCCATCCCTGATGGTCTGCTCATTGACAATCCGAGTGACCCCATTGCTCTCCGTACACATGGAATACTTTTGATGTGGTTGTTTGGTGGTAGGGATGGTATTTTGAAAGTGTAGTAAGGGGATGGCCTTTATCCAAGATACAATTATTCCTTTCTATATGGAGACCCGTAGACGATGGGAATGGCTGCCTGCTTCTGAATGAAGGAACTGTGGCTGCTTTCAGGACAGGGGTATTCACCAACATAATATACTGTACATGGACAACCTGTAACATTAATAGAGTGAGAGCTCCTTCAGTTCCTCTACCTCTCCCCATGTAATGGCTACTCTACAGATACCATGTACACCTTCGGGAATCTCACTATACTGGGAAAATAAGGATACACCTGGCAGCTTCCCGCTGAGGGAGAAGCAATGTATTGATCTCATTAACCATATACATCCTCCATCACCGAATGGTGACATTGATGTTGAGATACTGGGAGAAAACGGAGCTGTTACCGACTCCGGCCTGGAAAGTTTCGGATCACAGAAGCTGAATGAAACCCTGACCCTAATAGCCACCGGCAGCACCGTCTTCCCCCTGGCGTGAAGCTGCAGGTCATGTTGAAGAAGGTGACACCGCTCTGTGACCAGATCTGTGTTCAGTCCAGATCCCCTCACTATCTGCTCCTGGGTTAAGTGTAACTTGGGAAGCTGTTCCTGGAAAACCTGGAATGGATACAGCAGATCCCTTTCCCTACACACACTCACTCCGTGGTTTCAGAGCTTCCCCTGTCTGCAGCCTCTGCTCCATTTGGTGTTCATGTTACACACCCAGATGCTGTTACCACAGTCCCCATGCTCCATCCAAAGTTGGGTCACCAAATCCTCCGGTCTCCCTGAATGTCTGAGGCAGCTCACAGCACAACCTCCAGCAAACCATCCCCAGCACCTCAGCAACAGGAGTCAGTCAGAAACCCCTCGGCTACAAATATTGTGGACCAGACCAGATCCCCGAAAAAATATTTTAAGAAGGCCACTTAGACCCAAACCATTCCTTATTTGAAAGAGAGATGTGAAGTGCGTTTTCCAGATATGTTGTGACTGGTCAAAACACTCGACATTAAGCCAAATATAATCTATTCAAATGCTTTAGTTAAAATACAATCAAAGAAAATTTTGGGAGAGCTTATATGTTGGTACACTTACACAAACAATAGATACCGTACCTTCTTGGTATACACTGCTTGGCACAAAGATCAATTCAAATACAGATTCTTACATGCAGTTTTTTGATCTAGGAAAAATCAACATCAACACCCATCTCAGAGAGAAAAGCAGCTGGGATCTCCAACAGCTTCTGAATGCTGCAGCCAAAAACAAAACGAGAAACCCTAGTCTGGGAGAGCTGGCCACTGCCCTTCCATTGTTACCACCGTTTTAATAAAACCTAAAGGCCTCCTCAGTTATTTACTTAAACTGTTTTCAGACAGCAGTTCTGCACCTCTGCCTTTAAAACCTCTCTTAAAAAAAACAAGAGAAAATAACCTTTTTATAGTGATAGTATCCTCACAACTCCACTTTTAATAAAATGATCTGTCAATATACAAAGATGGATTCATTTCAGACCTCCTAATCTTCCTCTACTAGTAGCAGATAGAAAGGATAGTGAAGAAGGTGTTTGGTATGCTTTCCCTTATTGGTCATAGTATTGAGTACAGGAGTTGGGATGTCATATTGCGGCTGGACAGGACATTGGTTAGGCCACTGTTGGAATATTGCATGCAATTCTGGTCTCCTTCCTATCGAAAAGATGTTGTGAAACCTGAAAAGGTTTAGAAAAGATTTACAAGAATGTTGCCAGGACTAGAGGATTTGAGCTATAGGGAGAGGCTGAACAGGCTGGAGCTAATTTCCCTGGAGAGTCGGAGGCTGAGGGGTGACCTTATAAATGTTCACTAAATTATGAGGGGCATGGATAAGATAAATAGGCAAAGTCTTTCCCTGGGATCGGGGAGTCCAGAACTAGAGGGCCTAGGTTTAGGGTGAGAGGGGAAAGATATCAAAGAGACCTAAGGGGCAACCTTTTTCATGCAGAGGGTGATACGTGTATGGAATGAGCTGCCAGAGGATTTGGTGGAGGCTGATACAATTTAAGAGGCATTTGGATAGGTATATGAATAGGAAGTGTTTGGAGGGATATGGGCCGGGTGCTGGCAGGTGGGACGAGATTGGGTTGGGATATCTGGGGGCATGGACGGGTTGGACTGAAGCGTCTGCTTCCATGCTGTACATCTCTATGATGTACAGCATCTCACAACGAGATTCGATTTCAATCATTTTACTCCTGCCACAAAATGCCTTTGTCTTTCTTCATCCACGTCTCCAGAATGTGTCAAAACTTAGTTTTCTCGCCCTGTCACCTGTATAATTACAAATTGAATGGCAGCAATAATAAATTCAATCGAAACAGACTGGTATTTTTTCACCTGAATGCCCCCAAAGTTTTAAGGGGTCACGATCAGTGATAAAGATTTATCTCATGTATGTTATTCGCAATTTAAATGCTGAAATGTTGGAACGCCAACATCAAGCTCAAGGCCTCCTTCCCCATTGTGGAATAAATCTGTTGATGTTTGCCCTGGACACTCCAACCACACGTTATATAATGGAGCACTCCTCATCTCTCCAATAGTCCCTCTGAATGACCTAACTCCTCATGTCTCAGCATAAAAGAATTACATACTTCTGTACCTCTTAATGCTATAACCTCTTTACCTGCTACTCCTGGCCTATGCCGGTAACCTTACTTTCACAGGTATATGTTTTAAGAAGATCTCGCTCATTCTTCACAATCTCTCACAGAAACCAAACTTTGCTTTCTGAACTCAATCATCATCATCAGCCATTTCAGTTTCTAATCTTGCCATTGTTACTCTCTGCTCTTCCCCATGAGTTCTCACGACTGCAGGAAGTGAATTGTTGAACTTCTCCAAAATAAGAATCTCTCTAAGCGTGCCATAGCCTTTGCTCTGTTTTTAATACCAATACCCACCTTTCAAAATTACTTTGTTTGGTTCTTTCAAATTCAATGTACGCTTAACGAGGGAGTTTTTTTTAGATTCCAGAAACGCTATCTGTAGCTTCTGGCCCAAGTTCATTTGCCCTTCAGATGGCTTTCTTCACCTCCTCACAGTGGCCAGATACCTCCACTGATCGGGATGCAAATACCTACCAGCTCTGTGTGCATCAACTAAATCCACATGGTCAGTGATCACTGCATTTGTTTAGCCACTTTCTCAAATGGAATTAAAAAGTCTCCCCCATCCTTCTAATCAAATTTAGACAATGCCTGGGCATATTTAAACAGAACCCCATCAGGCTTTTGGCTACTAAAGGATTGCTCATCCTCACTATCCTCCTCATCCAACCTACCGTCTGCCTTCATCTCCACCTTCTATGCCAACTTTCCTAATTACTAACTTTTGAAGTTGAAAATCTCTGGTTTTCTTCTCTCTCTTTCTCTCTTTCTTCTTCATTTCCTTTTCTTTTATTTCTACTTCTCATTTTAATTTAAATGGTTTCAATTCCTTCTCATGTTCAAGGCACCTCATTTCAAATTGAATTCGAGCCATTTCCAAAGAGTTTGATGGCGGTTCCACCAAATGTAATTGCCGAGCTATAGCTGTAATTATCTCTCATTTTCTCACAGACAAACACAACCCCAACTCCAGCTTGTCTGTCAATTCCTACAGCTTTACCTTCATTCCCTTTTATAAACCCCCCAACTTCACTTCGTCCACACCCAGAGAACTCTCAGTGACTGAAAGAATCTTTATACACAAAACACGTTTTAAACCAACCGAATTCAGCATCCGCAACAACTACTATATGTGACCTTTGAACCCAATAGTCTCTGTTGCATACTCTCCAGTGTCTGCATGAGAGTATTCTGGATGCTCTGGTTTCCTCCCACAATCTAAAGATGTGCATATCAGGTGAATTGGCCATGCTAAATTGTTTGTGGTTTTCAGGGATGTGGGGTTTAGATGCCTTAGTTGGGGAAAATGTGTACTAATAGGGTAAAGGAATGTTTCTGGGTAGGTCACTCCTCGGAGGGTAGGGTGAACTTGTTGGGTCAAATGGCCTGTTTGCACATTGTGGGGATTGTAATTGTAAACCCAATTTGGTATTATCAATTTAGAACCAGACAAGAAACCCCAGTTTGCTATAGACCAACCAGACTGCCTCAAACTATTTCAAGAAAGTCGCTTGGATGCCAACATTTTCTTATTTTAAAGGCAGATGCGAAGTGGGAGTTCCAGATATGATGCTACTAGCCAAACCACTCACCATTAATTAAAACACAATATATTTAAACACTGTAATGAAAATCCATACAAAATGAAGAGGATTTGAGAATAACTTAACTATTGGAAACCTTAACCGAACAATGGATACAAAACCGTCTACAAATGAACTGTTCCAATATACTAACATCACCTAAACACACCCCATGGTAACAAGGAGCATTCAGACATGCAGTTCTCCAATCCAGGAGGAAACAGCATCAAGTGAAGCTTCAGAGAGAATAGCAGCTCGGGATAATTTACTAAAACTTCCAACCCTTCTGGGACACAAGCACCTGGTGACTTACAGCTATAAGGAAAAAACTAGAAAGCCTGGTCTATGCGAGCTGGCCATTGTTACTACTATTTATTAAAAACCCAAAACCCCCAAAAGTTATTTACTTGAGATGTTTACAGTAGGCAGTTTGGACTTTAAGATCTCTTGTTAAAAAAATTAAAATAACCATTTTTTTAAAAAAAGTGACAGCATTGTCAGACAATTTAGATGCCTGGTCCTTTACTCAATGAGCTTCCCCGTGTTACTGATCCCAAGGTCACCTGAGTTGGCAAACACAGGTACACTCCAAGTTACAAGGATGTGTCGCATAACTTCTGAAACACGCCTGTCCATGGACCATCACATGGGACATACCGGGAAGTGAAAAACAGCCAGACACACACCATTTCACTGTTTCTGAGCTACACAATGCCAGCTATCGATACAAAATATAGCCAAAACCCAAGGCCAGGGAAAGATACAGAGGGACAGAGAGATTCACATTACAGACAGAAACAGACAGTTAATTAACTGGAAGGAGGTTGTGGAAAAATGGGGGAAAAGACAGAGCAGTGGGACTAACTGGAGAAGTAAGATCTTCGAGAGTAAAATTACAAGAATGAGAACATTGAATAAAGGCATTGTCAGATCATCTGAAATGGTTTGTTACATCAAATTCTGAATCTGCTTCACAGAACACCACAAACAACATAAACTGGGACAAGATGACAGCCCAGCATGGAGAGCTGTACAGACCATGCTAGTGTGTTGCTCAGTAAACTGCACTATCTGTCCAGCATGGAGAGCATTGCAAACTTTACTATAATATGCTAACTATACTCGCATCAGATTACTGTCTCCAATTGGAAGGTTTGCTCTCGCTTCGTGTGTGTGTGTTCATCAGAGTGTACAGATGAGGTAAAGTGTTTGAGAATGTTAAAATAAAGGCATTGCCATAAAAATAGCAATATACATCCGTGTGAACATGAATGACAGATGGATGGGAGGTTGGTGTGTGTTCGAATCAGATTTGCTTCAACAGGGTTGAAGCCGAGAGCGTCAGCAGCAGATTATTAACTTCATTAAGACTGTATTTTATAACTCAAGGTTCAAACAGGAGATGGAATAAGCCAGTGAGATACATCGCGGAGTGGTAAGTATTTCAAGTTAGAAATGGTCAGGGCATGGTGTCAGGAATCAGCTCATGATCAAAGGGATCTTCCACAGTTGTGACACATCTGCTTCAGCTGCAGATATTGGCCAGGCATGGGATGGAAACACTGGAAGGAAGTGGAGTTTGTAACCAGAACAGTAGACAGTGACCTCCATGCTCTTAATATTTAAATAACAAAGGCAAAGATACAATACATTGCGGTTCTCCGCTGAAACTGAGTAGGTCAACATCGAGACCCATGAGTAACAGTGCCAGAGCAGAGGGAGGCAGTAATTGAACACCTTCATTTATGTAGTTAGTAGTGGTCTGTAGAGTAAATATCTGGATTCAGAGTTTCAACAGGATCAATAATAGTGGACAGAAGTGTAGAAAATATGAAAGAACAGTAATACAGTCATAACCAGTTTATAGAAAAAAAAAGGATAGTGACACTTACCAGGAACACCAACGATAGCCAGGAAGGGATAATAAAAATATTGCATAAAGAGAAGAGCGTAATAGATCCGCCATGATAATGACAACCAATCAAATGCAGAAAGATACCAAATATAATCGGATAAACTCCTGTCTATTGTTGAAATATTCCATTCGAATGTTCTCAGATTCTGATCCATTGTTGGAACATTCCAGTCTAATGTTCTCAGATTCTGATCTCTCCTCCCCCTCTCTCTGGATCTGCTGATCCCTGTCAGTACTGTCGGTGATGGTCCCGCTCATATTATGGGATAACGCATTGAATGGCGCCCATTTATCATTAAAAGATGTAAATCCTTCACTGGGACAATTAGAATCTATGGAGATTGGCATTAATCACAGTCACTGAAAAAATAGAATCAGTTAACCAGTTCCATACATCACTTTTCATATCACTATAAAAGGGAACATTTCCCGGTTTTGGATGGATTGGATGATGGTTGCTGAGGGATGGACCATAAATCTTTAATTTTTTATTTACTTTTCCTTGCATACAATATTATTAACAGAACACTGCAGGGGTGTATATGTGTTCCACTCTGTTTAGGAAAGGAAGCAGTTATAAAATAACAGATCAGCTACATAAAAAAAACATCGGATGGGCAAGTTTCTAGATGCCTTAACCTACAGTATGATACTTATTGACCAGTGTGAGGCTACGCTGGGTTTTAAGTGCCCTGTTTTCAAATCCTTTTATAATCTTGACACAGAGCACTGAGACTGCTGCTCAGGAACAGGCCGAAGCAATTCTGTCCCTATGGGTCTCTTACAGAAGGATAGGAGAAGGCCATTCAGTCCATATTAGCCTGTTGCTAATTGAAAAGGTGGAACTCTGGAATATTAGCGCATTTTGCCAACAAAATCATTCAAAATAAAATGGTTTGTTGCTGCAGCTGTATGAGGTGTCACTGAGAGGGCACCTGGAGTTCATTGTTTCTGTAACTGAGAAGGGATGGACCTCCATCAGGTACAGTTTATTGGCTGCTTATAATCCAGGGGTTGATGTGTCATTTAATTTCTTGTGGCTGTTATAAAGGGACAGGAGGATCCCATGCAGCCTCTCGAGCCTGTTACAGAGGAGCAGGAAGTGTTTATTTAACATTTCAAGTCTGTTACGCATAAATATTATGTTTAAATTAGTTATGGAATAGGAAAGACCTGATGTAAACAATAAAGTTCTAACTTTGAACAAGACCAATTTTGAAAGTGTTAGGTGAGCCCTGTGAAAGGCTGATTGGAATATCCTATTCACAGGTAAAGGGATGGTTGGAAAATGCAAGGCCATCAATACTTGGTTTTAGAGAGTCCAGAGCCAACGTGTTCCTGTTAGAGGGGCAAGGCTGGTGGGTGCAGGGAGTGCTGGATGGCTAGATATATTGATGCTCTGGTCAAGGTAAGGAAGGAGGAATATGTCAGGTAAACAGAGCTGAGATCAAGTGGATCCCCAGAGGAGTGTAAGGGCAATAAGTGTATAGTCAACGGGGAAATCGGGCCAGAAAAATGTGAACACAAATTGGGGCTTCAGAAATAGGGTTAACGAGGTATTGAAGAAATTCTACAAATCTTTTAATGGCAAAAGATTAACTAGGGAGAGAATAGGGCACCTTAAAGCTCAGTAAGGCTACCTGTGTGTGGAACTACAAGAGATGGGAGGGATATGAAACGAGTATTTCTCCTCAGTATTTAATGTGGAGGGAGTTACAAGCGCGAGAGAATGAAGAATGTATAATAATATCTTGAAAAGTGTCTATATTACAAGGAGGTGTTGGACATTTTAAAACACATAAAGGTGAACAAATCCCTGGGACCTGATCAGTTGTATCCCAGACGTTTGTGGGAAGCTACGAAAGAGATTGCTCTGCATTTTGCTGATGTATTTGTAACATTGATTTCCACAGGTGAGGTGCCATGGTACTGGAGGGCTGCTAACGTAGTGTCATCATTTAAGAAAGTAAGGAAAAAAACAGGTAACTATAGATCGATGAGCCTGACGCTAATGGTGACTAAATTGTTGGAGGGGGTTTTGAGGGAAAGGATGTATATGCATTTGGAAAGACAAGGACAGAAGAGGGCTTTGTACATTGGAGATCACGTCTCACTGACTCGGTGGAATGTTTTGAGGAAGTGATGAAGATGATTGATGAAGGCAGGACAGTGGAGGTTGTCTTTACGGAATTCAGTAAGAAAACCAAAATGTTCTACATGGTAGACTGGTTAGCAAGGTCAGACTGCCTGGGATCCAGGGAGAGCTCGCCATTTAGATCCAACGTTTGTTTGAATATTGGAGACAGGGCGTGACACTGGATATTTGTTCATTGAACTTGGAGACCTGTGACCAGTGGTGTGCCACAAAGGTCAACAGTGACTTCACTGCCTCTTGTCACTGATACAAACCATTTGTATTTGAGTATATGAAGTATGGTCAGTAAGCTTGTAGATAATCCCAAATTTGGTGGTGTAGAACAGAGAGAAAGTTGATTAGGTGAGCCAAGGGGTGGTGGATGGAGTTAAATTTAGATAAATGTGAGCTGTTGCATTTTGGCAAGACAAATCAGGGCAAGATATGTAGGTAGAGTTCTGTCGAAAGTTGCCACTCAAAGGGAACTCCAATGAAATTATAGAATCCCTCCAGTGACGAAACAGGCTATTCTGCCCATCAAGGCCACACCCACCCTCTAAACAGTATCCTACTGGAGAAACCCCTACCCTGTCCCTCTGAGCCTGCATTTCCCATGGCTAATCCACCTCGCCCACACATCCCTGAGTACTTGTGGCAATTTAGCATGGCCAATCTACACTTGCCGGTATATCTTCGTACTGTGGCAGGAAAACGTAGCACCCAGAAGAAACGCACGCAGACACAGGGAGAATGTGCAAACACCACACAGGTAGTCATTCAAGGATAGAATTCAACCCAGATCGCTGCGCTCTGAAGCAGCAATGTAAGCCACTGAGCTACTGTGTCACCTGGTGGTGCAGGTTCTTCGTTCCTTGAAAGTGCCCTCACAGGTAGATGGCGGAGTGAAGAAAACACTCGGTGATCTTCCCTTTATTGGTGCGTGCTTTGAGTCTATGCGTTTGCATGACATATTGCCCCTGTCCAGGTCATTGGTTTGGCCACTTTTGTAATATTGCCTTTAATTCTGGTCTCCCTGCTGTCGGAAAGATGTTGTCAAACTTGAAAGGATGCAGAAGTGATTTAAAAGAATATTGCAGATGTGCGAGGGTTAGATTTTCAGGGAGAGTTTGAATAGGCTGGGAGTATTTTCAAGTTTTGAGGCTGAGAGGTGACCTTAAAGCGGTTTATAAAATCATGACGGGCATAGATAATGTAAACAGTCACCCCAGGATAGGCGAGTCCAAAATTACAGGACAAAGGTTTAAGGTGAGAGGGGAAAGATTTATAAAGGGAAATGAGGTACAACACATTCAATGAGAGACTGCTGTGTTTATGGACTGAGCACCCAAAAGAGGTGGTGGAGGCAGGCACAGTTACACCATTTAAAAGACATTTGGATGTGTACATGCATGGGAAGGGTTTAGAGGGGTATGGGCCAAGTGCTGGCAAGGGGGACGAGATTAATTTAGGATATTTGGTCAGAACGGACGACTGGATCGAAGGGTCCTTTTCCGTGCTGTACATCACTGAGACTCTGTTGAGTTTTGAGTGTATAACACGGGAACAGGAAGAGGTTATTCAGGTTCTGAATTCTGTCAGTCAGCTTGTTTGCTCAATTACTGAGAGTCAAATACAAAAATACATCATTCAGATTTTAATGGTGTTTTCCACAAACAGGAGAAAGGCTTTTAGTCAAGAGAAGCTGTAAGGAATATGAAGAGTCCATTCAGTCCCTCAACTCCATTCCACCGGAGCAGCAGGTGAGCACAGAGAGATTGGAGCCTGTTACACAGCAACAGGTGGAGGACATCAATTTTCACAAATAGATGGCAGTCACTCGGATGCTGAAGGCTGGGACACAGGAACAGGAGGGAGTCACTCAACTGCTCGGGACTGGGACACGTGAACAGGAGGCCATCACTCAACAGCTCGAGACTGGGACACAGGAAAAGGAGGGAGTCACTCAACTGTTCGAGACTGGGACACAGGAACAGGAGGGAGTCACTCAACTGTTCGAGACTGGGACACAGGAACAGGAGGCAGTCACTCAGCTGTTCGAGACTGGGATACAGGAACAGGAGGCAGTCAGTCAACTGTTCGAGACTGGGACACAGGAACAGGAGGCAGTCATTCAACAGCTCGAGACTGGGACACAGGAACAGGAGGGAGTCACTCAACTGTTCCAGACTGAGACACAGGGACAGGAGAGAGTCACTCAGCTGCTCGAGACTGGGACACAGGAACAGGAGGCAGTCATTCAACAGCTCGAGTCTGGGACACAGGTACAGGAGGGAGTCATTCAACTGTTCGAGACTGGGACACAGGAACAGGAGGCAATCACTCAACTGCTAGAAACTGGGAAACAGGGAAATCTGGAGGCTAGTAAGGCCCGAGGATCCTGTTACGCAGGAAAAGGAGGAGGTGCCTCACTCCCCACCAGTATGGGACAATGGGAGAGAAGGTGGGTTTGCATGGCACAAACAGAAATGTATGATAAGTTGCATTAGTGGTCCATTCAATCCTGCCCCACCATTCACTAAGACCACGGCTGATCTAATTATGATTCCCTCATTCCATTTTACGGAGACTGTTCTCTCTGCTGCCTGTGCTCCATTTGTTGGTCATGTTGCAGACCCAGATGCTGTAACAACAGTCACCATGACTTATCCAGAAGGATGGGTCTAACCGGATGAGTCAGGATTTGAAGGGTCCAATCACAAGAATGAAAACACAAAATAAAGGTATTGCCAGATGTTTAATTCTCTCACATTCGCAATCCAACTCACAAAACCAGCCCATCCATGATACTTTCAGGATGGAGAACTGTGTAGATCTGGCTACCGTACTGCTGAATGCAACCCAGCAATATCCAGAATGGAACTCTGTGCAGCCCACACCAATGCTTGATCTATCATCCTGGTCTAAAGGTCCAGCGTGGGGAGCTGTGCAGACCGCACTGGTTCATTCATACAAAAAACCAGGCTGTTTCTCTGTTCGGTAACACTGTGTTAGATCGCTGCCCAGTGTGGGGACACTTGCAGCCAATGTTGTAAGTGACAGGATGTGCAGCTCCCATCCATTTACAGCTCCATATCTCCACTGTACCTTGACAAGGGGTGCCGTGGATGTGGAAATCACGGTGATGAAGAGATGTAAATGGAAACAGTTTAAATGCCAATAGTACTGATTAAGGCGGGTACCACACCTGTATTTAAAGTTGAAATAACTTAGATAATATCCAAAGAGGTTTGGTGAATGGTGCAAAGTAGTTAGAGGGGGATGGTGATGTTATAGTGGTTGCTCTATAAGCCTCCAAATAATCAATGGGAATTAGAGGAAGAAATATGCAGGGAGACTGGGGAGACTTGCGGGAACAATAGGGTTGTTATAATAGGTGATTTCACTTTTCCTAACCTAGACTGGGGCTTCCAGATGGTTAAGGACTTAGAAGGAATGTAATTTGTTAAGTCTGTTCAGGAAAGTTTCCGCAAGTAATATATAGAGAAGCCACTCGGGAAGGGACAAACTTGACCTACAATTGGGAAATAGGGCAGGACAGGTGAATGAGATAAAGTGGGGGAGCATTTTGGGAAAAGTGAAATAACCTGAATTACTAAGTGTGATGGGATACTTATAACCATAAAATAAGTGTAGATTTTTGTTTGGCCTGTGTAAAGCATGCTGACCGTTGCATGAAAGTATAAAGATGATGGAATATATTGTTAGGAGTGTCCGTCCCTATGGGAAATGCCCTCAAAAAGGCGATTGAAAAAATACTGGGGTAAAAGTGCCTGAGTGCTGTCTGGTCAGTGACAGGAACCCAGGGGGTTGAATGACTGAATGTTCCTGTAACATGGAGCTGAGAAAACCATCAGATCAGCCGGGATATTATTAAATGCTAGAGCACACTTGAAGGGCTGAATGGCCTCAGCATGGTTTGAATTGTGTGTGATTTAAAAAAAATGTACATCTCTACTCCTTCCTCTAATGTGTTACACACTGGGACACTGCCATTTTCCTGAAACTGGGAATTATTTGGAACATTATCTGGAACATTCCATAATCAGCAATCTCAAGAATATTCTATAACTGTGTGGGAGGTATTGCAAAGTTTTAAGCTGGTAGGAGGAAAGTATAGAGGGGATGTCGGAGGCGGGTTCTTTACACAGAGAGTTGTGAGAGCATGGAATGTGCTGCCAGCAGCAGATGTGGAAGCAAGGCTTTTGGGGACGTTTAAGAGACTACTGGACATGCACATGGTTACAGAAATGTGAGGGTGCATACGTGAGGATCAGTGGTAGGCACAACATCGTTGGCTGAAGGGCCTGTTCTGTGCTGTACTGTTCTATGTTCTAAATGGAAGATTCTTCCTAAGTTGTATGGCTTCTCCCCTATTCCTACTATTAAAAGACGAGAAATAAACCCAATCAAACTCGCCCTGCTGTAACGTCAACTGTTCCTTGTCATCAAGGTGCATCTCCTGAAATAGGAAAACATCCACCCTCTCTGTTTTATGACGAGAAAGTACATTTTTCCTCTTGAGTGGCAGCTGCACCCCCCCTCATTAATGTTCCAGGTACCCATTTAAGCACATCATTATCCATAACACACTGTAGCAACATTTCAACTCTAGAGTTTCACATCGAATTACACATCGTTGATCATTAATGCAAAAAAAACTCGTAGAGCCTTAAAACTTTACAAACTAAAACCACTACAACTAACAAGCTCTCAAAACTTTCCAAAGCTAAACACATAAAAAAACAAACAACGAAATAAAATCCAAAGTTCCAATGACACTCGAAAGGGAAAGTTACCTCTCCTGGACCCCATCTCTGCAAACTGGGGATGCTGACATATCTTAAAACGTTATCTTCTGCCCGCTACCAATATGGAATTCAAGGCAATTAACAACAAAAACTGCCCTTCAGTCGGCACTAAGTCATCACAACTACCTTTGTAACTCCCTCCACCTTGAGCTGCACCCCAGACACAAGCAAAGAAAGAAAAAAAGTGTACTAATACTAATGAAGGAATTAAAAATGAGTACGCTACCCATCCCCGACTATAATGTAGCACTGGTTAATACCAGAAAAATCCAATAAAATTTCTTTAAGGATAAACATGATTATCTAAATATCCAGCTTACTTTAAAATGTCCACAAAGTTTTTGCTTTCTCTGGAGAATCAGACGAGTTCGTGGATCCATTGAAAGCAATACGGAGCACCGCTGGGTACCGTAAGGGTTACTGAATTCAGCGTTCCCTTACTCCTCTTTTGATGTCATCAAAAGATTTTCATTCCTGAATCACCGCCACTGAAAAATCCAGAAAGGACATAATCCTGGAGCTCTCGTGACATAAAGACATTGGATCCTTCCACTAGGTTCTGAAAGCTTCCATCAGACTTTGTTTGTCCCCATAACTATGTAATCGCGCAAGGACAGGATCTGAGTCTGAGTCTGAGTCTGACTTCCGTGCTGTAACCCAATGAACTGTCTCAGTCTTCTCCCGTCCCTCCTCAGTTTCCAAGTGAAGGAATCACTGCAGCCAGTTCTTGAACAAAAGCACCAGCTGACCACCTTTTGTCCGCTCCAGCAATCCGACGATGTAAATATTCTTCATCCTACTCCTGTTCTCGAGGTCGTCTTCTTGTTCAGTTAAGGTGCAGATCTGTTTTTCAGGGGCAAGGATCCTCTCCCGAGAGGAATCGATCACGGTCTCTGTCACTGTGGTTCGGCCCTTGGCATCGTCTGTTCTGTGTCCAAGGCTGTCAAGTTGCTGCTAATGTTTTTGGAGCACGGCTGAGAGTGGCTGTGGTGAACTCTTCTTCAATCATGGCTTCAATCTTTTCACGTAACTTGGTGAACTCAGTGACCAAGGCCTGGTGAGATAACTGGGTCGATCGAACGAGCAGAGTGGGTTGCAGCAGCGGCCTCAGGCATGCTCGATGCTTCTGACGGGTGCACCGCTTGTTGGGACTTACTCGATCCTTTCCCCATGTTTTGTCATTTCCGTTTTACAAATCGGGATTCGTAAAGATTCTGTCGCTCTTTTAGTGCTGAATTTTAAGTAAATGGTTGGGATGGGGTGGATTAGAGAAGCACTTTGCCCGTGTGTTGATGCAGCGCCCAGCAATCAGACCTTCTGGATCGCCACCATCTTGTATTCTCCCTTAACATTTTATCAATATTATCATTTCATTTTGCATTACATTCCTGGAGGTTCTGAAGCTGTGTTATTTCATACCACTGTCTACATTTTACCCCACACTGCACATTGCTGCCCATTCCTCAATAATCATTGACTCTGTTGTTATTTATGAACCTTCCATCTGTGCCTGAAAAATATTCAATATTTCTGCCTCCAATGCTCTGTGGGGAAGCGTGTTCCAAAGACTCACACACCACTTTGAGAAAACAATTATAAACATTACGATCTGACTGTGAGATTAGTATTTTTGTCTCCTTATCTGAGATAGGATGTAATTACATTGAAAGCAGTTCAGAGATATTTCATTTCACGTATTCCTGGGGTAAAGGGCTTATATTATGGAGACTTTAACAGGTTACTCTTGAAATGAAAATGAAACATACAAGACCTCGAGGAGAGTGGATTAGGTATGTACCCACTGGGTGTTTGTATAGTTCAAATTTATTGTCATTTTCATAGAATCTCTACAGTGTGGAGACAGGGCATTCCGTCCATTAAGTCCACACTGACCCACCAAACAGCATCCCAACTCGACCTGGCCCCCCACTCTTATTGCTGTAACCCGGCATTTCCCATAATTAACCCACCTAAACTACGCATCCCTGGGCACTATGGGCAATCCACTTCAAACTGCACATGATTGGACAGTGGAAGGAAACTGGAGCACTGGGAGGAAACCCACACAGACACGGAGAGAATGTTTAAACTCCACATAGAGGGTCGCCTGAGGTTGGAGTTAGACCCAGCTCCTTGGTGATGTGAGGCAGCAGCGTTACCCACAGATCCAACATACTCCTCCGTTAGTTCTGTTAATAACTTGTGGCTGACTAAAGAAATCTGCCTGACGTGTTCTTATCACTGAACCTGACCCAGTCTGAGACTTTTACCATCGGCAATATCACCAACCTGGTTACATTTAACATTTGTTGTGAGCCGTGGAAGAGTTGGACTAGGAAAGGAAAGAGTTACATCCTCCATCCTCAGTCACAACTGGAGTAAGAAAAAAAAATCACAAAGTGCGAATTCGTTCAAGTGGGAATTCGCTTTCCCAGAAGTTTGGGATGGCTGAATCGTTATATTATATCGAGGCTGGCTTCATCTGATTGTCCATAGACAGGTGAATCAGGGATAATGGTGCATGGAGAGAAAAGTGCAGCTGGGTCCACAATGAGATACGCCACGACTTTATTTACTGGTGGAGTAGTGTCAAAGGGCTGAATGGCCCCCTGGTGTCCTGCAGCCCTATGTTCTGATGTTCCATTCAGCTCTTGGTATGTGCTACACAGGGGCAGATCAAGGCCACACTCTGATGGTTGGGTGCAGTTTTGGAAATGTACTTGGAAAATCCAGGCTGGGTCAGGAAGTGACACTCACTCCCAATCCCTGTTTCCAGGCTTCCCCTTTCTGCAAAGTCTGCTCCAGATGTGGGTCATGTTACAGAGCCAGATTTACTGTGAATACAGCCCCCATACCCTACCCAGTGTTAACTCAAATCCTCTGCTCACCCAAATGCAGCATTACACAACACAACTTCCGGAAAAATAACCAGTAACTTTTCAAAAGCATAGCACGTGAAATTAATAAATAGGAACAAGAGTAGGCTATTCGGCCCCTCAAGATTGCCCAGTCATTTAATACGAATATGGCTGATGTACTCCAGGTCTAACTCCACTTTCTCGCCGACTCCTTGTATCTCTCCACACCTCCCCGGGTTAGGGAATTCCAGGCATTCACTACCGTCTGACAGAAGACATCACTTTGTATCTCAGATAGAAATTGATATTCCATATTCGGTATCTATGTCCTCGAGTTCAAGACTCCACTCAGGAATGGTAACGACGTCTCACATCTACCTTCTCAAGTCCCTTCTGTGTCTTGTATTTTTCAGCAGTATCACTCCTCATTTATTTAAACCCCAATGAATAATCGCCTTACAATCTTAGAGATTCTCACTAACATAGCCCTTTCATCCCTGGAAGCCGGCTAATGAAACAACCTAGTTACTTGCTGCACCCGCATGCTGACTTTATGTTTCATACACAGGAACACTCCAATCCCTTTGTACTGTTCTTTTTGTGGAAGTCCTCTCCATTAAATAACAGCCTGCCTTTTGATTCTCAGTGTTGTTCTCAAACTCGGATGTATATTTCACTCAGCTCTCTCCTTCAAACTATCAGTATAGAGTGTAAATAACTGATGCCATCGGACTGATAGCCGTGGTCCTCCAGCAGATCCACCTTTATATTGATGATTCATTCTCCTGACTCTCCGATTTCTATGTGCTAACCAATCATCATCCCGTGCTAATACATTCCCCATCATCCTACGAGCTTCTATCTTGTGTAAGGAATTTTATTTTGTAAAACTTGCGGAAAAACTCTGGAAAGCTTGGTGTCTGCCAGATCCCCTTTATCAAGTCCGCTTGTTACATTCTCAGGCCTCTCCAGAAATACTTTGCATGATTTTACAGGGCAAAGTATAATTTCACTTTCACAAAACCATTGTGAACCTGCGTGAAGCTGTTCTAAATGTCCGTGCAGGCCAGGTTTTCCAAATTAACCTCGTCCCATCTGCTTTCATTTGGCCCATATGCCTCAAAATGTTTCCCATCCGTATATTTGTCGAAATGAGTTTTACATGTTGCAGCTGTACATGGATCTACCACTCTTCCTCTGGCAGCTCATTCCATACCCACACCACCCGCTGTGGAAAAACACTGCCCCTGTGTCCCTTGTAAATTTTCCCTCTTTCACCTTAAACCAATGCCTTCTAGGGCTGAACTCCCCCATCCTGTGGAAAAGACCTTGGCTATTCACCCTATCCATATCTCTCATAATTTTAGCTACTTCTATAATGTCATCCCTCAACCTTCTACACTCCATCCAATACTAACTTTAAGAACAAGCATTTAAAGATAAATACTGCAAATTTGAAACTAGGGTAAACAATACTCAGCCCACACTTCATACTGTGATTTGTTTTTTCTCCCTATTACAATACTAAGGCAGCATGAAACGCTTACTAGTGCCAATAAGAAGTCAAGCACCTGATATCCTTTGTCTAAAGGGGGTGATGATCTCGACAGTGAAAACGTATTTATGGCCAGGTCTTTATAATGCCACATAGTCAACATTCTCCCTCCTGGCCTCCTATGACCTTGTGTGATTGTGTCTTCTTTATCTTGCACTCAATACAGAGAACTCTTTTCCCCATTCACACTTTAATTTAAACCCATTTTATATCATCTTCTCTTTCACCACTGCTAAAAGCCGGTTTATCTTTGTCACGCCCTCTTTTCCTTGTCACCTATCCCCCACCTCTGGCCAGGTATTAAAAAGCCCAGTTTCCAATGCTTTTCAGTTGTGAAGAAGTGTCACACTGGGCTTGAAATTCTAATGCCGTTTCTCTGTCTCTGCAGATGCTGACAGACCTGCTGAGCTCCCTCAGAAGTTAATAGGCAAAGAACAAACTTTCACAAACAACTAACTATGGATACTGGTAATAAAAATACCAAAATTGCTTGAGAAACGGAGATCTTTGTCGAGGGTCACTGGATCTGAAAGTTTAACACTGCATTCATTCCAGAAGATGCTGCAACATCTTCAGCAATTTCTTAAGCAATTTCTGTTTTTGGAAAATTTCCAAAGAAGTACGTCAAAGATGCTGAACCATCCTGTCCAACATGGAGAGCCGTACACTGGGAACTGAACAATAACGCATGGTGCACAAGTTCCTTGACTCTGAAACTTCATAAATCTGGCATCACTGACACTACAGAACTCCTAATCATGGTCAGGGAGAATAACAGAGGGGAACACATTCACTTCAAATACAGAAGTTGACGTTGTGGAAGAGAAACGATTTAGATCATTACTTTAAATGGATTCAGTTAAAGTAACAAATTAGAGGAGTGACACCAGGGAGAGGCCCTCAGCAGAATGAGAATATGAAAATGCAAGTGTTACCGCATCAGAAACCAGGTTAGGTCACTGAATACAGGGCTGATGGGTGAATGGGTCTCGGTGTGAACTGGGGGACAGTCAGTAGAATTGAATTGTAGATATTGTAGACCACAGCAGCAGCAGAAACAGAATTGTATTCAACGACAATCTGTAACATTTTCCTGATAATAATTCTACCATTACCATCAAGCCGATCCATAGTTCAGTGATGAGTGTGGGTGAACATGCCAGGGTCGAATCACGTGAACGTAAACCTGTTGACAACCCATTAAAGCTACTGCAATCAACTGGTTAAATTCCGACCAGCAGAACTAATGTCTGATGGAGAGGGGAAATGATCCCAAGACTAACAGATCAGACCTAAGCTCTGTCGTCCTGCCAAATGCAAACATAAATGTCGATGGACTATTAAACAATTTACTGGAGCAGAGTACTCCACAAATATTCTCATCCTAAATATCGGAACAGCTCTGTACGTCAATGAAAAAAGTCAAGGATGTGGTGTCTGCACTATCCTCAGCCAGACGTGTTGAGTGAATGATGATCCACCTTACACTCATCATGTTTCCCACAGAATCACAGATGGTAGTGTTCAAACAATTCGATTTTCTGCCCGTGACGTGAAGAAACAGCTGAACACAGTAGATACGACAAAGGCAATGGGCCCTGACCCCATTCCTGCAATAGGACTGAAGATTTGTGCTGCACAACAAGCCGTGTTCCTGGGGAAGTTGTTTCATTCCAGCTCCAACTCTGACATCTCTCTGGCAATATAGAAAATTACTCAGCTATGCCCAGTCCGTGAATAGGAGAATAATTACAATCGGACCTTTTACCACACCCTCAGTCGAATCATGACAGTCAAATTGGTGGGAATACTTTTTCTTAGAGCTGTCAAGTAGCACCGAAGTAATCAGGTCAGTGTGGTTTCCGATAGATCCCCATGTGGAGATGGTGCTGTAGTGGATATATCATTGGATTGCAAATCCAGACTAGGCCAATGCTTTGGCAGCTGGTGGAAGTTAAAAATAATTAATAAAATATCGAGACCTAAAATCTGGTGTCAGTAATAGTGATCTTGTGTCCAATGTTGATTGTAAACATCGATCTCCTTCACCAATATACTTCCAGGAAGTCAATCTCCTGTGCTTTCTTGGTCAGGCCGAAAAATGACTCCAGACGCACAGACATGGTCCCTGAATCGGCCAAGTGAGACACTCATTCGTATCAAACTACTCTGAGGTCTTAAAGGATAAAACTTGACAGAACACCCGGCATCAACCTCGTTAAAGGAAAGGGAATGGGAAACACAGTCCTGTTGACCCTGCATAGACATCCTTCCTAACATCTGAGAGCTTGTGATGGCATTTAGATTTGGTTTGATTACTTACAGTGTGGAAACAGGCCCTTCGAACCAACAAGTCCACACCGACCCGCCGAATCGCACCCACCCAAACCCATTCCCCTACACCTAACGTTACAGGTGATTTAGCGTGGCCAATTCACCTAACCTGCACATTTTTGGACTGTGGCAGGAAACCGGAGGAAAACCACGCAGACACGGAGAGAATGTGCAAACTCCACACAGTCAGTCACATGTTTCGGGAATGGAACCCGGGTCACTGGCGCTGTGAGACAGTAGTGCTAATCACTGTGCCGCCACGGCTTTTGCACAGAGCTTTCCCACAGATTGCACAGAAACATCGGGAGAGGAGGAGGTCATTCAGCACATTGAGCTTTCTCCATGCTAGTTCATGGCCGAACATCTCCTCAATGCAGTTTTCACCCCACAATGTTCATATCTCAAAATATGTTTAAACATTATGAAATATAGCGCCTTTGGACCATCAATATATAGGGAGTTCTCTGACAAAAAGTACGATTTGACTGCAATGCGATTCGTGAACCGTTTTGTATAAAGTGAATTATCATCCCTGCTTCAAAGCTGGCACACCCTGTCAGAGGTTTATATATCTCACTGAACTCTCCACACATTTTCCTAAAGCCCAGTCACCCCAAACTCTGCTCCCACAACTAACCTGTCATCCCAGAGATCAGTCTGGCCATCCTTCACTGCACTCCCTCAATGGCAGGGTTGCCCTTTATTAGGTAAGATACCAAAACTGCACACAACAGTGCACAATTTTCGAGATGGGGTCTCACCAAGGCCCTGTACAGTTGCAGTAAATGACCCTTACTTCTGTATTCTAAATCCCGCTGAAATGAAGGTGAATAAACCATTTATCTTCCTACTTGTTTTCTGCTCCTGCAATATTGCTTTCAGTGACTGGTGTACAGGGAGATCCAGATTTTGTTCAATGTTACAGCTCCCACATGCTGGGTCTATGTACACTGTATACAGTGTGCCAATGCTATTTCCAGTATTGATTTCCGTGTTCAGAACTCTCTGCCCTACATGGACTCAGAAGGCTGCGCAGAAATAAACAAAAATGCAGCTTAAGTTCATTTATAGATCAACATTTTTCAATCAATCCCTTTTCAAATGATAGGCTGCCATTCAATTGATCCTATCAAAGTACATAACCTCTCATCTCTGCATTGCTCTCCATCTGTCAGATATTTGCCTAGTCACTGCACTCGTCTCAATCACCTCGGAGCCTTTCTTTTACATCCTCCTCATCCACTCACAAGCTGACATCATTTAGTGTTGTCAGCAGACTTGGGAATATTGCAATTGAGTCCCTCAACCAAAGATGTGATGTGTATTGGTAATAGCTGGATGCCAAATCTCGATCCTTGTTATATCCTCCAAGCCTTCCATTCAAAAAACATGGTTTTATTCCTACTCAATGTTTCCTGCCAGCTCTCCTATTCTAAAATACAAACAATATATTAGCCCAAGTCCCATAGGATTCAAATTTGCACAAAGGCTTGGGGCTTTATCAAAAATCTTTCTGAGATTCCAATCGTATTGCGTTGATACCTTCTCCATAATTTTGCTAACAGCTACTTTCTCAAATGTGATTCCTATTTCATAAACCTCTGTTGACTTTGTCTATGCCCATTAATTTCAGTCCAATATTTTCTATTGAACGTTTTAGTGGATAATTTCATTCCATTCCCTTTTTCTCACCAGGCTAAAGTTCCCTAGTATTGCGAGGAAATTTTATTTTTGTTTTTCTTTCTTCTTCTGTGAAGGCATAACTGAAGTATTTGCTCCATTGATCTGCTATATACCTGTCCTCAATTGCCTGGTATCAGACTGTAAGGAAGCTACACCTTTTTCTCTTAATTGTGCCATTGACGTATTTTCAGAAGATATTACAAGTTCACTCCGAGACACTGTGATAAGATATTCTTCAGAAACTGATTAATTCCTATCTTAATCTACTGAATGATTGACCTTTCACAGCCATAGAATCACAGAAGCACAGACTCTGCACTATCATAAATACAGCACGGTCTACATTAGCCCCACTTTCCAATACAAAACCGGTCGCTGTGAATCTTATGGCATTTCAAGTGCACAACCATGCATTTTCTAGGTTTTGACGTAACCATGACAATTCCCCTCTCACGAAGTGCATCCCAGACCCCAACATACTTTGTGTGGAAAACAGTCCTCACATTCTCACTCAGCCTCAAACTCTTCACTTCAAAAGTGTGTCCCTTTGACTAAAAGGACCAGCTGCTGTCTGTCCACCCGGTCCATGTCCCTCGCAATCTTATCCTCCTGAATCACGCCTCCCTTAGTCTTCTCTGCACCCCCACCCCTCGTCTATATTCACAGATGCATCCTTTATGATAAGGTTTAAAATCAAGAAACACCAGCTTATAGTCCAACAGGTTTATTTGGAGGCACGAACTTTCGAAGCGCTGCTTCTTCATCAGGTGGTTGTGCGCTTTGATGAAGCACTTCGAAAGCTAATGCCGCTGAATAAATCTTTTGGACTATAACCTGGTGTTATGCAATTTTTAGCTTTGTCCACCCCAGTCCAACACCAACACTTCCGAATCAGAAATACTAAGAGACACAGCACTGATCCCCGAGGTACGCCATTGGACACTAGCCTCCAATCGCACATCAGCCTTTTACCATCACCCTCTGTCTCCTACCACTAAAGTTGATTTGGTTGCGACTTGGCAATTCACTAATGAGTTCCACCTGTTCCCTGGTTATTTTGTTCCGCTGGACACACTTGGAGAATATCTGGAGATTCTCACTAATCTTGCCTGTCAGTAGGTTTCCATGCCCCTGTGTTAGTTAGTCCCCTCCAAGTGAAGTTTTTCCACCATATTGCAGTCTTAACTGGCCTGTCCCAGATCCTGCCATTATTTGCCTTGAATGTGGAATAGACAGCGAGGGAAGCGCTCTGTTAATTAACAACTTGTCATATATTTTGTGAATTTTCTAAATTCACTGTGACCCACCTCTCATTGCTTGAAACTCTAGAGACCACAGACCGAGTTTCCTCATCAGGCAATCTCACCATCTGAGGGATTAATCTGGAGAATTTCCATTGCACTTCCTCTGCGGTCAGCATTTTTTTTTCTGAGATTCGGTCACCAAAACTGTACACAATACTCCAGGTACAGTCCCACCAACACGCAGTGAAACTGCTTCAACATGTCTTTACATCAATGTTCTGACTCTCTTAAATGGAGGCGAACCAAACTTTAACTTCCCACTTACATGTATTCCTCCAAATACCCTTCACATTCATTGTATTTAAGAACTCACTAAGATCTTTTAGAAACCCTTCCGAAAATCCAATATATGCCACTTCTACTGATTCCCCATTATCGATGCTGTAAGAAATTACTTCAAACAATTCCGAAGTTTATCAAGTATGATTTCTCTATCAGAAATTCATGCCGATTCTCTCCATTGTAGCTGTTAGTTTCTAGATAACAAAAAATGTCATCCTGTGTAATGGATTCCAACAGTTTCACGACAACTCTTAATTTAACTGGTCTGCAGTTCTCCACCCTCTTTTTCCCTTTATCTGTTTGGATTCCTTCCATTCATCTATAGAGCTTGATTCACGTTTATCCACAATAGTTTCTGTCCTCTGCAGAATGTGCAGGAAAATAAAACACAGTCATCGACAGTGCAATTAATAGTACTATTGGTGATTTATTTCCGACATTTTGATAGGAAGTACATCTGTTTCGTCAGACTTAGCAATGCTCAATCCAGCTACATGTTCAAGTACTACCTTGTTACTGATATGAATTGACTTCATTTCTTTAGCTCCAGGAGTACGATATGATCACTTGGTATCACTGGGTGATTTTCTGGATCTTCCTCCATGAAGGCAGATGGAAAGTAACTGGTTGTTTTCTTGGCCATTTCCCTGTTGTCCACAATGACCTCGCCTCTCCTGATTATAAATTTCCACATTTGATCTTGCTTTTATTTTGTTTCCTTTGAAATATAGATCGCAGATTGACGCAGTCTTTGTGTTCCTGTTTGTAAGCAGGTATATTCTCTTGTTGATTTCCTTTTCAGTTTCATGGCCTTCCTTTTTTGGATCATTAATTTCTGAGAATTCTCAGGCTTTCACAATAGCTGGAATTCTTCTGAAGTCACTTCTTCTGATTAACATGTTTTCGAATTTGTTATGTTAACCATCATTGAGTCATTTTCTCACTCTTTCGTGTTCGTACCTGAAATAAATAGACGTATGTTTCAGACTTTGCAGTATTTCTAAAACCTCCTTGTCCTGACCAGTTATATTCAGGAACACTGCAGGAGGATAGGAGCATAGAGAAGAAATTGCGAGAGCATTGCTTGCCTCTTTTCTATCATGGCTGGCCAAAGAGTCAGGTCCTGGACGACCGGAGCATAGCAAATGCTGAGCCCGTATTCAAGAAATGCTGCAAAGATAAATCTGGGAACTAATGACCAGTAATCCTAAAAGCTAGTGGGTAGGTTATTTTAGAAGATTCGGAGAGATTGGATATACATGCACTTGGAAAGACAGGGTGTGGTTCGGAGTAAGATTAGAATGGTGCTGGAAAAGCAGAGCAGGTCAGGCAGCATCCGAGGAGCAGGCAAATCCATGTTTCAAGCAAAAACCCTTCATCAAATTCAGTACGGGAGTTTGTGTAAGGGAGATCATGACTCACAATTTTGTTGGAGTTCTTTGCTAAAGTGACCAGCAACATTGAGGAGGTCCGGGTTATATATGTAATCTAGTACGGCCTTCAATAAGGTTCCACATGGTACGCCGCTCTGGAAGGTTAGATCGCATGGAATTGAGGGGGAGCTGGCAAATTAGGTACAACATTGACTTGATGTTACAAAGCAGAGATTAATAATGGTCAGACTGGAGGCCTGTGAATGGTGGAATGCCTTCGGGGTCGATGCTGGCACCACTACATATTACATATATCTATGATTTAAATGAGAATGTACAGGCATGATTTGTAAGTTTGAAGACGGCACTAAAACATGCGGCATCATGGAGAGTGAGGAAGGTTATCACAAATTTCAGAAATTACAGCAGTATCTTGATCAGCTGGGGAAGTGGCTGAAAAATGGCAAATGGATTTTAATATTGATCAGTATAAGTTCTTGCATTTTAGAAAGTCAAATCAAGTTTGGAGTTTCATGGTGAATGGTTGGGTCCTAAGCAGTGTAGTGAGTCAGAGGGACCTTGGATTTCAGGTGAATGGTTCTCTGAAAGTTGATTCCGAGGTAGACAGTGAATTGAGCTTTTGGCACACTGGCCTTAATCCGTTTATATCACTAAGTATCAAAATTAGGGAGCTATGTTGCAGTTATACAGGATGCTGGTGAGACCATATTGGCAGTGTTATGGTCAGTTTTGTTCACTTTGCTATAGGAAGGACGTTATTAAACTGGAAAGAGTGCAGAAAAGAATTACAAGGATGTTGCCAAGGTTTCAATGGTCTGAGTTATTGAAACAGGTTGGACAAGCCAGGACAATTTATTTTTGTGTGCATGAGACTGTGGGTGGATCATATTGAAGTCTATAAGATCATGACAGGCATGGATAGAGTGAATGCACCCAGTCTTTTTTCCCACGGTTGGGCAATCACAGACTAGAGGGCATCAGTATAAGGTCAGCGGGGACAGAATAAAAGGGGATCTGAGAAACAACTTTTTAACACGGGGCTGTTACGCAGATGGAATGAGAAGTGCTTGAGGCTGATACATTAACAAAATTTAAAAGGCATTTGAAAAACACACGGATAGGAAAGAATTAGAAGGATTGTGGCACAGTGCTTAGCACTGTTGCCTCACAGGGCCAGAGACCTGGGTTCAATTCCCGACTCAGGCTACTGACTGTGTGGAGTTTGCACATTCTCCCTGTGTCTGCGTGGGTTTCCTCCGGGTGCTCCGGTTTCCTCCCACAGTCCAAAGATGTGCAGGCCAGGTGAATTGGCCATGCTAAATTGCCCCTAGTGTTAGGTAAAGGGATAAATGTAGGGGAATGGGTGGGTTGCGCTTCGGTGGGTCGGTGTGGGAAGGGCCTGTTTCCACACTGTAAGTAATCTAATCTAATCTGAAGATAAGGGGCAATGGCAGGGAAATGGGGTTAGCGTGGATGGGCATTTTGGTCGGAATGGACCAGTTTAGGCTGATGGGCCTGTATCTATGCTCTCGGACTCTATGACTCTAACAACCATTGCTTGTCTCCCACTGAATGTTATGTTGTACTTTCCAAATTCACTGAAGATATCTTGACACTCTAGCCTCCAGTCTTCCATGATGTTTGACTAGAATATTCAAGCATTCTATATTGCATGCGGACACCTTGTAAAATGCATCTTATAAATGCCATTATCTCTTAAAAGCTGCTTCAGACCAAGGTTAATAATTCATCATGCTGACCATACAACATCAGATTCAAAATAACCTGCTTTCTACTTTGCTTCACAACATACTCTTCAACCCACCTCATATACACTTACGGAACTTATTTCTCACTGCTTCAGCTGTCATAGTCAACACAGCTTAGATGCAACTTGAGACCATTCAATAAGACTGCGATACCCACAATACTTGCCTATCTAATTTTCAGAGCATATGATGCTCAGATTTTCTGCTACCGTTTTGGTTTCGATATATAACACACCGATATTTGCTTCTCCTTGCTATCTGTAAACTCTACCTAAACTGATTCTCTGGAAGCTGAGGGACAGGTCTGTGTTGTTATTAGTGACAGATTTGGACAAGACATTCAGGGATGCTTACCTCGACGCTGAGATGATATGAAGAAATGGCCCACAATACTGGACAAGCAACAATATCCTCCTCACTCTGTTAAGATAAGAGTTACCATATACTCTCTGCTCCCTCACACTCACTGTATATCTGTTATAGCACCTAATCCCAAACAAGGTTCACGCTCTGTCTCCAAATAAGGCTCAGGCACTACCACTCTCACTATTGAATTCAGCAACTAATCATACCATATGGATTCAAAACTGCCGACTGACTCATTCCAAACACCTCACAACTCCCCCTAATTATACCAGCACAAACAGCCGGGTCACTCATTCCCACTCTCTCTCTCTCCATCCCTTTCTCCCATTCGAGGCGAAACAACCTGAATAGGATAGAAAGGGCCAAGCCGTTTAGTGGAGTATCCGATATCCGTTCCCTTACTCCCCTCCCCCTCCATGTGGGGAGAACTCTTGAATAGTGGACAGGACCAGGACACCTCGTGTGGAGTATCCGAAACATCCACGTCCTACTGACCAGTTAAGGATCAATGTTCAGTGAAAGACGATTCTCATTTTAAACCCACTGACAGTTCCAACAACAATCCTTACACTTCCAAAAAAAATACAGATACCTCCCTGCACAGAGATGCAGACACAGAAAGACATAGATGAACACACACAATACCTACCAGGAGATAGGCATACATAAACGAATAAACACACAAATACATATGCAGTCACATACAAATGGACACAAATATAGATAGAAACGCAGGCTGAAACACAGACAGACTGATGTAGACACGCAAACACACAGACAACAAGCACATGGACACAAATACACACACACACACACACACACACACAGGTACACACACAAACAGAAGCACAGACACACACACACACACACACACACACACACACACACACACACACACACACACACACACACACACACACACACACACACACACACACAGTTGCTCATACACAGATACACAGAGGCCAGACACTAGTGTCATTAAGGCACAATTCGATATGTTTTTGATTTGTAAGGGGATCAAGGATTCCAGGTAGAAGGCGGAAGAATGAGGTCGAGGTACATATAAGAAATTATTGAACTGAAGTTCCGACTCAATAAGCTGAATGGCCTCAATCTGCTCATTTCCTTAATGCTCCTGCGGTATTATGCTATCAGGCATTCTCTTCCTGAGACAGCAGCAGAGGCTGGGTGCGATACCTATTTCATTGGAAAGTGGCAGTGGGAATGTGGAATAGGTTTGGAGTCCGGAATGGATTATGTCCCTAAATATTCCTAATTATTCTGTCCTTATGTCTGAAAAGAGGTGGTGATTTGATGTTCAGTTAACACAGTTTTCAAATAACAGACCCACAATGAAATAAGGACGTCCCTTTCACTGTAGTGTTGTGCTACCTGTGGTGTTCTCATCCTCAGGGAGCAGTGAAGACTCGGTTATTGAAGATATTCAAGGCTGATATCGACTGATCTTTACTGGACAGAAGTGTCAGTGTTTATTGGGAACAGACATGAAATGGATGGTCAGACGCACTCGGATCAGCCATGAATATTCTGAATGGAAAAGCCGAATGGGCAACTTCTTCCCCTATCCCATGTGTTGTTCCCTCAATCCACTCCTCGAGGCTCTTACAGAGATACACTGCTGTCCCTACCCGATGTGTTGTTCCCTCAATCCACTCCTCCAGGCTCTTATAGAGATATACTGCTGTCCCTACCCCATGTGTTGTGCCCTCAATCCACCCTCGAAGCTGTTACAGAGATATACTGCTGTCCCTACCCCATGTGTTGTTCCCTCAATCCACCCCTCGATGCTGTTACAGGATTGGGGAAAACTCCATTCAGTCAGACAGGATAGTTACAATGACACAGGAGGAGATCATTCAGCCCCTCTAAGGTATTACACAGGAGTATAGAATGAAGTAATTCAGCTCATTCAGTACACGACACAGAGCAGGAGGAGGCCATTCAACCCACCTGAGCCGCTACACGGGAACAGGGAAGCTGTCGCTTACAGGAAACAGAAAGTAGAGATAAATGTTTATTTTCAACCTGCAAAGCTGTAACTGATGGAATGCCTCAGGGATCAGATCTGGAGGAAGGGGAGGGAATGGCTTGGAGCTCAATTAGCTCGTACACCAAGATGGTCATTCAATGTGTCGTTAAATGGAGGTAGTGAGTCTGCAATGTGATGCAGGCAGGGAAGGTTAGTGAGCAAACCTTCTGCAGAAATAACATAAGGTAAGTTGTCTATTTTGGCATGAAGGATGAAACAATGGAAAACAATTGAAATGGAGAGAGATTGCCGAAGTCCGTGATACAGGCAGTTTCCATGTTCTTATGACGTGAATCATATGAAGTCAGATGCAGCAAATCATTTGGAACGTAAGTGGAATGATGCTGTTTTTGGCAAAAGGTATCAGGTTTAATTACAGGAATGTTTTACTGCATCTGGACAGGGAATTGCTGAGACCCCACCCGATGTCCTGTGTGCAGGATTGATCCCCTAACACCAAAATAAAAAGATATAATTATTTTCGAAGATTTTCAAAGAGGTTTCCCTTTACTCATTCCTGGAATGCCGGCCTTTTGTTATGGGGGATTATCAGTTTTGATCTCAGCTGAGAAATAGTATTGAAACATCCATGACTTTCTGAAAAGTGTATCAGCTGGATGCATATTATCTCCTGTCAGGGAGACTAAAGCTAGAGAATAAACTTTAAAAAATATATGTATTGATATTAACTCACATACTATAAAGACACCTACTGATATTTACATGTAAGCATGTCTTCAAATTATAAAGTGGGGACTTTTTGTGCGATTGGAAGAAATTGTGTACAACAAGAGCAATGACGCACCTGCATATAATCCAGAATCAGGTTTTCCAGAGAATATTCCAGGAGATCGCACATGGTCCAGTTTGATGTTCAGTTGACAAAATTGCATGTTCCAACACAGAGAGGGAGAAATATGTTCCCTGTCTGAGAAGGAGCAGCCGATTGGCCCCTCTCTCTTACTTTGTTCCGCCCCATAGCAAAGTGTGAGATCATAAAATCCTCACGTCACCTTTACCACTTGTAAAGGATTCCTGGTGAGGATTCATTTAAATCTCTCCACTGCCTGAAACGAAGGGAATTCAGCCAAATCCCACTGTTCCAGAAAGAAATCCCACCACCAGTAGATGGTGTGATCAGAATAACTTCAAAGGCAGAATAACATTTTGGGGAACTCTATCATTTTACCATTTGTTATGAGTTCAACTTTCTGTGTCTCACATTTTTCTAGAAAATGGCGGAGTCTGAAATCTAAATCATTGGCCACCTCACTAAACTGGCTGCATTTAAAATTGGTGTAACCAGTGGAGAAGTGGGACTGAAAAAGGACATAGTGACCCTCCAACATTTGTTGGAACACAAATGAGAATTTCTAAAAGGGCTGTTCAAGTGGAAATTCCCTTCCCCAGAGGATTGTGGTGCCTGGATGTTTGCATTTATTCAAATTTGTTTTGGTATGTCGTAAAATGGTATACAGACAGAAATGCGCTGCTTTGAGCAAAAGCACATGAAGCGGTCAAAAAGTATTTAATAGCCCACTCCTGCTGCTCAGTCCTGTGTTGCTATGTTCTATTCAACCCCTCACATCTCCTGCAAGGAACAGATGGAGGCCACTTGCTCCATATACATGGTCAACAGTAATACAGAATCTCATTCAGTCCCTCAAGACTGTCACACATGGTTTGGTGTCGGTTGGAAAATGTTATCTGTTTCCACAGATGCTTCTGGTCTCTTTACAGAGTGTTTCCTCTCCGCAACTTGTGGTTCATTTGTTGGTGATATTATAGACCCAGATTCACCGTGAATACAGTCCCCATACTTCAACCAGAGATAACTCACACAATACTTTACTCTCTCTGTTTGCAACATTCAATAAAAGAACATTCAGGAAAATTACAGCCATTAACTTTGCAATTACTGAATATGAGGACAAAAGGAACAGAATCAGGTAATTTGGATGATCAAGCCATTGCATAACATCATGGCTGATCCACTGTTGACAGTAACTCCTCTTTAATGCCCAATTCTTCACCCCTTAGCTCTCTGACAGGTCAAAAATCCATCTACGCCCTCCTTAAATGCTTTCGGAGATAAAGCTCCCCTAACCCTCTCGCCCAGATAATTCCTGACAGTGATTACCTTCTGTGAGAGGAAAGCCCTCCTTACACATGCACCAATACCTATTGATATGAACAAGAGGCGAACACAGGGGCTCAGGAAAGAGCGAATGGCTTTGATACCAAGGCAGTATTTGACTGAGAATGGCATCGGGGCCACTTACTTACTTGATCTGAATGTGGATCAGGTGTAACCTTCCCACTGGATGGAGTCTTTCAGAACACAAATAAAGAGGTTTGGGGTCAGTCGCCAACAATCCTCTCAGTCCCGGTACATCCCTGCAGGAGATCCACAGGTAAGCCCCCTCAGCACAAACATCTTCAGCTGCTCCATCAATGTCTTTCCCCATCATAAGATCTGAAGTAGGTATGATGACTGAAGATCACAGAATGTTCAGAACATTTTGTCCCCCACCAGCTCCTGAACCATTCTGTGTCCATGTGCAGCAACACCCGGACAGCATTCCGGTTTGTGCTGTTAAAGTGTCGGTAACATTTATGTAACAGCACGGCCAGACACTGCACATTTCCACAGTTAGAAAAGGAGATCATTCAGCATCTCAAGCTGGTTGCACACGGGTATGAGATAGCATTCAGGATCAGGAAGAGTGACGTACGTTCAATACTCCTGCCTGTTAGACAGGAAGGAAAGTGGTCTGTTCAGTGCATCGAGCTGTTAAACAGGAACAGGCAGAGCCCAATCAGACCCAAAAACCTGTTCCATGAGACCAGGCGGAGGCTATTCATCCCTACGAGACAGTAATACGGAACATGAGGGGGTCACTGATATTCCAATATGACAAAACAATGAAACCGAGACGGCACTGATAGAGGGCCCCATGATGTTAATCATGGTTCCATTGCTGTAGAACGTGTGTTGCTTTAACATAGTTTGCTGGCAATGAGGAGGGAAGTCAAATGATTTGTGCCAAGTCTCAAGGAAGCATCTTCCATCGCCGAGAAGACACATCCATCGTCTCAATGGAAGTCAGAATCTGGTGGGAATAGTTAACTGTTTTAGCATGACGGTATTGTGGCTGCTGTAGGGATTGCGGATAACGAGACTTTCAGTGCAGGACCATACACCAAATGCACTGTATTAATGTGGGGAGAGTTTATTCAAAGACTGGCCCTCTGTCTCTCTCATGCGACATGGGGATTGGGTGTGGAGTGCGCGGAATATTCTCAGAGGCTCTTAAACTATCGACAATCATGTAACCCGAATAAAAAAGAAGCCATGGAATATTTCACTGTGTCAGTGTCTATTTAGAACATCGTGAGTGACTGTCCCTCATCCTCAAGTTTCAATGCAATCGCCTCTCATTCTCTCACAACGCCAGAGATTAATCTTCACTGTCTTCTCGTGGTACCATAATCCCAGGGATTAGTCTGGTCAAACCTCATTGCACACTCTCTGTGGCAAGGCGATCATTCCTTATAAAGGAGAGAAAGTCTGTCCACAGTGTCCCAAATGCTGCCTCAATAACATTCTCAGCGATGATCACAATAACTCTTTTTCCTCTTAGACATCTCCGTTTCTTTCCTGTGGCATAAAAAAAGACTTTCCTTCTTTCTATAATGCTGGAAAGAGTTGACACTTTTATAATGAAGGTACTGTTGCTGCTGTCGGGATTATGGATAACATGACGTTCATGGCAGGATCACGCACCAATTGAACTCTATTAACGTTGGGAGATTTTATTCAAAAGCCTGAAACCACCCCTCCTCCCTCTCTCTCCTCTCTTTCTATCTCTGTCTCAGTTGAAATAGGGAGTGGGGGTGGTTGGGTGGAACGTTCTCCGAGGCTCTTAAACTATCGAGAATCATGTAATCTGAGTGAAAAAAGCCATGGAACTTATCACTGTATCAGTGTCTGTTTAGAACATCATGAGTGATTGTCCACCCCCCTTAAAGTTCAATGTAATCACCTCTTATTCTCTCACTGAGTTTCACTCACTGCTCATGGTGCCATCATCCCAGGGATTAGTCTGGTTAAACTTGAGATAAAGTCTATCCACAATACCCCAATTACTGCCTCAACAACACTCTCAGGGATTGTCAAAAACATCTTTTCTCTCATTTAGACTTTATTTATTTCATGTGCCACAAAAAGCCATTCCTTCTCTGTGCACAACTACTGACATGGAATTTATAAATGCCTTAGATCTGTACGTCAGCATCAATAAAGCCAGCACCAGAGATTCCTATGGAGATGTGCATCACTCTCGGGGAGAATTTCAATGAGATTGAATACACCTAAAATAGGGGATGATCACATACCTGACTGGAAATGAGATGTAGCAATACAAAAAACAGGCGGAGAAAGGGAGCTATCTTTACCTTTATTCTTCTCCCACAGGATGTATGAAGCCCTGGTCAGGGCAGCATGTTATACAGATCTTGAACTGAGTGGCTGGTCCAGCTGTTCCACAGTACCATAAAGAGTAACACGCAAAGCTTTGGGTTTGTAGTGTCACAACACAGGATAAATCTTCCTGCTTAATTAAAACCAGCAACAGAGAAAAGATTTATCCCATGCAGTAATCTGTGATAATTCTAGAGTCCAAATCTATTTAAAGTAAAAAATAACAACTTTGTTTCTTAAAGTATAACAGAGAATAATAAACGAACGACTATTTACAACTTCTTGGTTGCTTTTAAACTCCCCAATTTCCTTCATGAGATATCAACAGACCATTATTCTGTGGCTCTAGATTATGAGTCAATGGCTTGACCACTATAAACTGTCTTCCCTTATGTGCAGAGAACAAGTTAAACATTCTCAATAGCAATTATTTAGTGACGGACATGGTTACTAGGAATGTGAAACTTTTGCATCCGGATTGAACAAAGGCACAAATGGTTTATTCAGATATTGCACTGAGACCGAGGACGAGACTGGTATATCATGATGGTGGTATTGGACAGGATTGGTGAGTTGGGAGGACATGGAGATGTAAATCTGTGAAGGACAAAATGGATTATGGAGTTTGAGAAGAGTCTGGTTCCTTCTCGCATATCAGTGAGTAATTTAAAAATCGTAGTTTGATGGTTATAATATATAAGGAAATGAATTTTTGTTTGGAACTGGAGATATTGACTTGCACTTTCCAAAATATACATATCATGAGCCGAAATTCAGTTCAACCCAGTTTAGTAGACAAATATAAAGACTTACCAGGAACACCAATTATCGCGAGAATGGGATAGTAACCACCTTGAATAATACAAAGGATATCCTGGATCCGCCATGCTAATGATATCCAAGGCTGAGAAAGCCAATAAAGACTCTGGGATAAACTCCTGTCCATTGTTGGAACATTCCAGTCTAATATTCTCAGATTCGGATCCATTGTTGGAACATTCTAATCCATTGTCCTCAGATTATGAACCGTTATTGTAGCGTTCCTGTCTAATGTTCGCAGATTCTGATTTCTCCCCTCCCTCTCTCTCGAGCTGCTGATCCCTGTTAGTGCTGTAAGTGATGCTCCTACTCACACTATGGAATAGCACATTGAACAGAGCCCATTTATCTTCCAACGATGGAAACTCTCCACTTGGATAATTAGGATCCACGGAGATTTACATTAATCACGGTCACTGAACAAATAACTCAATTTAACCTCTTTGAGTTCAATATTGATTTTAGTAAAATTCAAAAGAACGTTTAAAATTTAATCATTTAGCTTGGGATATGTAGGGGTGGCGGAGAGAAGGAATATTGTAGATGGTAGATTGATTGCGTGTAATCATTCAATCTGCCTTGGATATGGGAGTAATGTTAAAGGATTGTCAGAATATAAACAAGTTTCTCCGTTTAAAAATGGAATCATACAGTCTGTAACTACTGATCAGTGATTATAATATCAGTAAAATATGGAGAGAACTTTTCTAGTCCATAATCTGACAGGCAAATGTGCCTTCGATAACATGAAGTATAACAGACAAATGGCATCGATGTGTGAGCAGAGAATATGATATGACACACAATTCAGATGGTTAGTCCAGGATCAGAGAGGGCATGTGAGTGTCATGCTGTTAATGTTGTCGATGTCAATCAACTGTGATTAAGTACCATGCATTGGTTTTCAATTTCAGTGTGATTATGTTATTGGGGACATGGCTGCAGAGACTGGAGGGAGGGAACATGATATTTCTCAGTCATCAGTATTGGGATGTTACTCTTTATAAATCATAAGAAAATCAAATTGCCGGATGCATCTCCAATGAGGAGTGAGGAGATCCAATATTAACCATACGACCAGAATACATTGGAGCAGAAATTTGGCCATTCAGCCCATTGAGCCTGCTCCGCCATTCAATGATGGCTGTTAAGCTTGTCAACACCATTCTTCAGCTTTCTATCTGTAACCCTTCTTCCCCTTTACAATCAAGAACCTATCTGTCTTACTCTTAAATATACTCAATGACCTGGCCTCGACAGCCTTCTGTAGCAGTGAATTCCCTAGATTCACCACTCTCTGGCTGAAGAGGTTCATCTTTATCTGTGTTTGAAAAGGTCTTCTCTTTACTCTGCCCCCTTGGGTCCGAGTCTCCCCTCCATTGGAAATATCTTCCCAAAATCCACCCTGTTCAAGTCATTCATTATTCTATAAGTTTCAATTAGACCTCCTAACATTCTTCTGAACTCTATCAAATATAGACTCAGAGCCCTCAGATGTTCTTCATATCTTAAGCTTTTCATGCCTGGGACCACTTTTGTGAATCTTATTGGAAAATGGTCCAGGGCTACTTCATCCTTCCTGAGATATGGGACCCAAAACTGTGCACAATAATCCATCTGTAGCCTGACCAAAACCTCATAAAGCCTCAGAAGTACATCCCTACATTTATATTCAAACCTTCTTGAAATAAATGGAATCATTTTATTTGCATTCCCAACTGCTGATAACCTGCAGGTTTACCTTTCAACTAGCACCCCCCCCCCCCCCGGCCCGAGTCTTCTGAACTAGCTCGCTATTTAGAAAATAGTCCATGCCGTTATTTTTCCTTGCAAACTGCATGACCTCACACTTGCCCACGTTATACTCCACCTGCCACTTTTTTGCTCACTCCCCTAATCTGTGCAAATCCTTCAGCAGGAGAAAGTGAGGACCGCAGATGCTGGAGATCAGAGTCAAAAAATGTGGTGCTAGAAAAGCACAGCCAGTCAGACGGACTCTGAGGAACACGATATTCGACGTTTCAGACATAAATCTTTTATCGGGAATGAAGTGGGTGGGCGGAAAGGGATTGAGAGATGAATGGGAAGGGCTGGGAGGAAGGCTTGGAAGACGATGTCTAAATCGAGGTGAGTGGTGAGAGTGGAAGGTGGAGTGGATATATGGGAAGGAAGATAGACAGTTAGAACAGTTCAACAGGCAGTGTTCAGTTGGAGGGTTAGATCTGGGATAAGGTGGAGGGAGGGGAGATGAGGAAACTGGTGACATTGCGCTGGATACCATGTGGTTGAAGGGTTCCAAGGTGGAAGACGACGCGTTCTTCATCCAGACGTCTGGTGGGTAGAATGTGGCAGTAGAGGAAGCCAAGAACTTGCATGTCCTTGGAGGTGTGGTGGGAGAGGCGAAGTATTCATCCACAGGGAAGTGGGGTTGTTAGGTATGTGACGGAGAGTGTTCCCTGAACCGTTCTGCAAGTTGACGCCCTGTCTCCCCAGTGTAGCGGAGACCAGGAGCAATGGACAGAGTAGATGAGGTGTTTGGATGCACAGGATCTTCTCTGCCTGATGTGGGAGGATCCTTTTGGGCCTTGGATTGAGGTGAGGAGGAAGTTGTTGGCACAGGTTTCATACCTCTTGCAATGGCAAGGGAAGATGCTGGTAGTGGAAGGTGGCTTGTTGGGGTGTGGGAGGGGGGACGCGTGAACAAACGAGGGAGACGTGAAGGGAATGGTCTCAGTAAAATGCTGATAGGGTTGGGGAGGGAAGTATATCTCTGGTGGTGTGGTCTTACTGTTGGTGGCAGAAATGGCGGAGGATGATGCGTTGTATCCTGAGGTTGGTGGTCTGGAAGCCGAGCATCAAACGGGTTGCTAGAGGATGCTACTGCACCCTCCTGCAGCCAAAACACCTCTTCGATGCTACTTATCCCTCTATTCCATCTTTGTACTGTTTGAAAACTTAGTCAGAATGCACTCAGTTCCTTCATGTAGACCATTAATGCACAAAGCGAATTTTGTGGTCCCAACACTGAGTCTTGAAGAATACCACTTGTCACTGGATGCCATCCTGAGAAGGACACTTTTATGTCCACTCTCTGCTTTCTATCAGACAGCCGTGCATCTATCCAAGCTAGCACCTTGCTTGTAACACCAGGGGCACTAATCTTTTTCAATAGCCTCCTGCGTGCCACCTTATCAAAGGATTTTATAGAAGCAGGTGGATAACATCTACTGGTTCTCATTGGTCAAATCTGCTCGTTACTCCCTCAAAGTATTCCAGTTGGGCATGACCTCCCATTGATGAAACAATGCTGACTTTGGACTATTTTGCTAAATCCAAGTATTCAGAAATCCCATCCTTCACGATGGATTCCAGGATGGTACCCACAAACAAGGTTAGGCTAATCAATCTGTAATTTTCCATCTTCTGCCTAACTCCCTTATTAAATGGAGTGTCACGTTAGCAATTTTCCAGCCATTCCTGATTTCAGTCATTCCTGAAAGATTACCACTTTCGCTTTCACTACCTCTTCAGCTATCTCCCTTACAATGCTGGGGTGTAGTCCATATGGTTTAGGTGATTTATCCAAATTCAGGCCGTTCTGTTTTCTAGCATGTTCTCCTTGGTGATGACCACCATACCAGCTCTGCCCTCTCACTCTCTTCAATTTTGGGAAATTACTTGTGTCTTCACCATGAACATTGATGCAAAGTTCCTCATTCGTTTCTTTGTTTTCCACTCCTGTCTCTCCAGCATCATTTTCCAGTGGTCCATATTCACTTTTGCGTCTCTTTTGCACTTTATATATCTAAAGATCCTCTTACAGTCTCCTTTGTATTACTGGTTAGTTTATCTCCATATCTAATCTTCTCTGTCCTTTTTTGCCCTCTGTTAGTCTTTGTAAGTTTCCCAATTCTCTAGTTTCCCACTGCCCCTCACCAAATTATACGCTTGCTCTTTTGCTTGTATGCAATCCCTGACTTCCGTCGTCAGCCCTGGCTGCCTCATCCTCCCTGTACCATGACTCTATTCCTCGGCAAGAATCGCTGCTGTGACTCCTGAATTAATCTTGGAATCTGCTGCCATTGCTGTTCCCCTGTTTTTGATGCTTAACCACTCCCCCAGTCAATTCTACCCAGCTTCTCCCTTATGCCTCTCTAGTTGCCTCTAGCCAGCTGAAATACTGTTACCTCTGATTCTATCTTCTCTCTCCCAATTGCAGAATAAATTCAACCATGTTCTGATCATTGCTTCCGAAATTTACCTTCCCCCAATCTCCATCACGAATCCTGCGTCATTAAATCCAGTATCATCTGTTCCCGAGTGGGCTCCACCAGAAGTTGCTCCAAAAGCCATCTCATAAACATTCCTAAAATTCCTTTTCTTGTGAACCACAACCAATCTGATGTTCCCAGTTTCCCTGCATACTGAAATCACCCATGATTACTGTACTTTGCCTTTCCTACACATCTTTTCTATCTCCTGGTGTCTCTTGTGCCCCAGCTCCTGACTACTCTTTGGAGCCCTGTACAAGACTTCAACTGTGGTTGTATTACCTTTGTGGTTTCTCAATTCTACCCACGCAGATTCTACACCATCTGACCTTACTTCCTTTCTTACTATTGATTTAATTTCATTTCTTACTAACAATGCAAATCCACTCCCTCTGCCCACCTGCCTCTCTTTTAGATAGGATAAATATCCTTAAATATTCAGATCCCCTTGCAGCCACATCTCAGTGATGCCCCTCGCTTCTTACCTGCTGATTTAATTCTGCGCCACAAGCCGATTTACCTTATTCCTTATACAGCATGCATTCAGTTGTAACCCCTTCAGTCCTGCATTAACCGTCCCTCTTCTCATTGTCATTCATTTGTGCAGTGAGCCTGAAGTTTGATATGTTAAACATTTCCAGATGCTCTATCCTATTTGTGCCAGTGCTGGAGATTTTAATAACCTCTACTGAGTTCTGTACTTATGCATCTTCTTTTAATTCGGCTTTTCTAATTAAACCTTATAACTGCACCCCCACCCCGCACACACACACACACACACACACTCCTAATCAGTTTAAAGCTCTGTCTGCAGCCCCAGTTAGGATTCACTTGGACTTTGTCTCAGCACGGTTCAGATGACCACTGTGCCATCGGAGCAGGTCCTTTCTTCCTCAGTAATAAAATGTGTTTATTCAACACAAAATACAAAGATTAAAGAAGAGTTTCTGTACATCCCAAAATATGAAAACTACAAAAATATAATATTGTTAAAATACACTTACTATGTGGAGCTATATCAGTTATAATGTGAATTACAAAACCATGGAAGTGGTGTGCAAACTTTATCAATCATTATTTGACCCACAGCTGAGATCCTGATTTCCCCTCTGCCAGTGATTCCCTTCACTGAGATTCCACCCCGCGTCTCACGCAGTGTCTACAGGGGCTACAAGTTCCTGTTGGCCCAGAATATATAAATTAATCCACCTTCTCCCTGGAACCAATCTATTGGTTTATTGGATTGTGTTTAGCTGTCAGCAACTCAGCTCTGGGATGTTATTGGCGATAAATGATCTGGGATGACAGCCAGTATCAGCATTTTGCTCACAGGGCATGGCACCAGACAGTCTGTGAGAGTTTCTAACAAAAGTTTCTGTGTATTTCTCCTCATGCTGTCTCCTGATCTAACTTCACATTCGTCTGACACCCCTTGCTCTCACTCACTCTGTCGCTCATTTTTTCACTCTGTTTATCTCACTTCACTGTCTTTCTCTCTGTTTATTTCTCTCCCTCTCAGTCTAGCTCCGATCATTCCCTCTATTTCCAAGTTGTCAGTTGGAGAGCTCATGGACACATGGTGGGCTGAATGGCCTCCTTCTGTGTTGTATTAATTCTGAAGTTCTCTGACCCACAGTAACAAGTTTTGGTGCCTGGAGAGACAAGCTGGTCCAGTGAAGGACACAGTGGACAATTAACCATTATCTCTTCCTATTTTCTGACATGCAGTGACATCGATATATCTGTTCAAACAAACAGATTCCTCATATTAAAATCAGCACACTTCAGACATGCCAGGCCATTGTGTTCAGTACACTGTTTTGTTTTGTTGGTCTTAGCTGGACTGGGATTAGTCTCCAACTCCTCCTCAGTCACTGTACCTGTGGACCTACTGCTGTGGTTCCACACACCCCTCCCCCACCGCCGCCACACATAAGTTTAAACCCTCGTAAAGGACGATAGCAAACCTGCCTGCCAGGAGGTTGCTGCCAGTTCAAGTCCATCCCGTCCATCTTGTTCATATCCTATCAACCGGGAATCCCAATGATCCACATATCGGAGAGTGTTATCAGTTCATGTGCATCCCGTCCTTCTTGTGTGTATCATACTGACCCGTGAATCCCAATAATCCACATTTCATAAATTGCTGCCAGTTCAGGATCATACCGTCCTTTTTGTGCGTATCCTCCCGACTCGGGAATCCCAATGATCCACATATCGGAAGTGCTGCCTCCGCTGCCAGCCCTTTGATCGTGTATTTAACTGTGTTACCTTACGATTCCGTACCTCATTTGCACGTGACATATTCTAATGTCTCCAGAATTCAAATGTCCTTTCAGCACAACTCCAGCAAGGCCTTTTTTTAAACTGGTTAGACTTGATAATAAAAACTTAAGTGTGACGTCAGGAAAGTGAGACCACTGAATCAGTCCAATGACCACCGGATCTGAAATCTATCCCCGCCACCAAACCTGTTTGACAAGACGTACATATGGACCATCTATTTGCAGATGGACGAGGATAAACAGAAGATTAGAAAACGTCAGAGCAGGTGGATATGCTTCCACCCGTTTACTCAGCTTTGCTATTCAATTGGATTCTAGTTATTCTGTTCCTTTCAATGGCAGGGTCTTTACCCAGCATCCCCAGCGGGTCAGAAAATGCCCAGTGTCGTTGTGTGCACACTCCTGCCAAGGGAGTATCTAGTGCCAGGCAATGGGATGTGGGGAGTCCCAGGGATGGCACAAGGAACGGCTGCATGTAGTGACGATGGACTGCGGGAACTGAGACAGATGGAATGGGCATCCAGGAACACTTCACTCAGACAAGTGGCCGGGCAAGATTCCTAAAGACCCAGAGGAACCCGCGAACCACGGCTGCTTTTACAAAAACCTGTCACATTTGCTGCATTTCTCCATCGAACAAAAGCAAAAATACTGTAGATGGTACAAAATCTGAAGCAAACACAGAGACGTACTGTGGAGAGAGAAAACAGTTAATGCTCCCAATGCAGACACGGGTGAATCTACAAAGTCCACACAGACAGGGTCCAGAGATTAGAAATGAACCCAAGTCCCAAGCACTGTGAGGCAGCATTCCTGTGTCACCATGCTGGCCAATGCTGGATAATTGGGGATATATAGTTAAAAGCATAGATACTGTTCTCCGTGATCGGGATTAAGAGTCCTGAAGGTTGTGTTGCCTACATGGTGCTCGGGTTTGGGATATATCACCTGGGTTGCAGAACTTGGAGCGGGAGGGGAATGATCCAGTGGTCAGGGTCCGTGTAGGTACCAACGGCTGGACAAACAAATGACAATGAGAAGAGCGACGGGTAATACAGGACTGAACTATTATAATAGAAAGCATGCAGTATAAGGAATAAGATAACTCATCCATAAATTGGCAGGTACGACATAGTGGGCATTACAGTGACATCGCTTCAAGAGGATCAGGATTGGGAGCTGAATATTCAAGGATATTCATCCTGCCGAAAAGATAGGCAGGTGGGCAGAGAGATAGAGTTGTCTCAGTATTAAGATTGGAATCGAATCAATAATCAATAATAAGAAATGTAATAAGGTTAGAGGGTGTAGAATCTGTGTCGGTAGAATTGAGGAATCAAAAAAGTGAGAAAATGTAGTTGGAATTATATACAGGGAGCTGGGGTGTAAGATACACCAGGAGCTGGAAAGATCTGCAGGAAAGGCAAAGTTACAGTGATCATGTGGGATTTTATTTTACAGATGGACTGGGAATTCAGATTGATAGTGGTTGGCAGGAAAAGGAATTTGTGGAATGTCTACGTGATGGCTTTTTGGAGCAGCTTGTGCAGGCAGACTAGATGAGGGGATGTTAAGGTGACAGTGATCATAATATGATTGAATTTACTCTGCAGTTTCAGATGGAGAAGATAGAATCAGAAGTAACGGTATTACACCTGAATAAAGGCAATTACACAGACATGAGTGAGGAGCTGGGTAGAATTGACTGGGAGACGGGCACAGCAGGAAAGACAGTGCAACAGCAATGGCAGGAGATTTTTGGACTAATTCAGGATACAGCAGAGATTTATCCTGAGGAAAAAGAGACTTGTATAGGGAGGATGGGACAACCATCGCTGACTAGGGAAGTCAGGTATAGCATAAAAGCAAAAGAGAAATGATATAATGTGGCAAAGTGCAGTGGGAAACCTGAGGATTGGAAAGCTTACAAAGACAAAACAGAGGGCAAACAAAATCAAATAAGGAGGGAGATTATTAAATATGGGGGTAAGCTAGCCAGTAATGTAAAGGAAGACTGTAACAGTTTCTTTCGATATATAAAGTACAAAAGAGCGGCAAAAGTGAAAATTGGACTGCTGGAAAATGAGACTGGAGAGATGGTAGTGGGGAACGAGAAAATGGAAAAGGCACTGAATAATTACTTTGCATCAGTTTTCATGGTGGAAGGCACGAGTAGTACCTTAAACATTTAATGTATTGAGGAGCCAGAGCTGAGTATGATGGCCCCCACCATGGAGAACATGCTAGATAAAAATGTAATGACTCGAAGGTGGTTAAATAACCTTGACCAGATGGACTACATCCCAGTATTATAAGGAAGATACTGAAGATGGAGTGGAGGCAATCGTGGAGATCTTTCAGCAATCACTAGAGTAAGGAACGATCCCAGACCACTGGAAACCCACTAACGTGACACCCCTTTTGAACAAGGGAGTAAGGAAAAAGACAAAAAAAAAACCCTCCATGAATAGTTTAACCTCTGTCGTGGGTAAGATCCTGGAATCCATTGTGAAGGATGTGGTTTCTGAAAACTTGAAAGTGTTTGGTAAAATAGGGCAAAGTCGGCATGATTTCATCAAGGGAAGTTCATGCCTAACAAATCTATTGGAATTCTTTGAAGAGGAAATGAGCAGGCTCTAGCAAGCACAGCCAATGGATGGTATCCACCTGGAATTCAAGAAGGCCTTTGACAAGGTGTCACACAGGAGATTACTGAGTACGATAAGGGTCCGTGGTGTTAGAGGCAAGGTGGTGGCATGGATAGAAGCTTGTCTGTCTGGCAGAAAGCAGAGAGTGGGGATAAAAGTGTACTTCACAGGATGGCGGCCGGCGACAAGTGGTGACCCAGAATGCTCAGTGTTGGAATCATAAATTTTTACTTGTTACATTAACAATGTAGATGAAGGAATTGAGGGCATTCTGGCTAGGTTTGCAGACGATACAAAGATAGGCACATGGACAGGTCATATTGAGGAAGCGGAGAGGCTGATCAAGGATTTGGTCAGATAAAGAGATCGTATGATGTATTCCAACGTTGGAAAGTGTGAGGCTATGCACTTTAGCATGAAGAATAGAGGCATAGTCTATTTTCCAAATGGCGAGAAAATTCAGAAATCTGAAGTGCAAAGGGACTTGGGAGTTCTAGTGCAGGGTTCTCTCAAGGTCAGCTTGCAGGTTGAGGCAGCACTTAGGAGAGTATTTGCAATTATGATTGGGAGCATTTACTACGAGAAAAATTGAATATAAGAACTGAATGTATCCTGCGCTGGTCAGATCACATTTGGAGTATTGTGCTCATTTTTGAGCTCCATACCTCAGGAAGGATGCACTGGTCCTGGAGCGTGTTCAGAAGATTCTCACGAGAATGGTCATAGGAATGAAAAGCTTATTGCATGAGGAATGTTTGAGTACTCCGGGTCCATACTTGATAAAGTTTGAAAGGATGAGAGGGAATGTGAAATAGACAGGATACTGAATGACCTGGAGAGAGTGGGTGTTGATAAGATGTTTCCATTGGATTAGAATCAGAGGGCACAGCCTTAGATGAAAGGGAACACCTTTTAGAACAGTGATAAGGAGAAAGTTATTTAACAATAGAATGGCGAATCTTTGAAATTTATTGCCACAGAAGGCTGTGGGGGCAGGTCATTGAGTATATGTGAGACGGAGATCGATAGTTTTTGATTATCCAGGAGATCAAAGATTATGGAGAGAAGGTCGGAGAATGGGTTTGAGAAACCTATCAGCGATGATTGAATGACGGAGCAGACCCGATGGGCTAACTGTCCTAATTTATGCTCCAATGTCTTATAGTCTTCTGGTCTAAACCGGAAGGAAGTACCTTGCATCTCTGAGAAGATAGATTCATGTTCCTCATGAAGGTCAGAAACTGTTGGAAATAGTCAACTGTTTTAGAATGAAGGTAATGTGGCTGCTGTCAGGGTGGTGGATAATATAACATTCAGTGCAGGATCACACACCAACTGAACTATATTAATGTGGGGAGAGTTTATTCAAAACTTGGACATCTCCATCTCTCTCAATGGGGAGTAGGGGTTGGGGTGGGTGGTCGTAACATCCGCCCAGACACTTAAAATGTTCCGAATCATGCATCCTGAGTGAAATAGCAGGCATGGAATTTATCACCTTCTCATTGACTGTTTAGAATATAAGAAGTGATTGTTCATCCCTCTCAGGATTCAATGCAATCACCTCTTATTCTCTCACAGCGCTACAGATCAACCTTCAGTCACTCCTCATGGTGCCATCATCCCAGGGGTTAATCTGGTTGAACTCCTCTTCACTCTCTCTGTGATAAGGAGATCACTCCATATAAAGGAAAGAAAATCTGTCCAAAATACCCCAAATACTGCCTAAGCAACACTCTCAGGTTTGATCACAATAATTCCTTTCCCTCACTTAGTTGGCTCCAATTCTTTTGTGTGACACAGGAAACAATTCATTTACAATGCACTGCCACTGACGTAGAATTTAAAAACATCCTTACATCTGGAGGTCAGCATTAATAAAGAACCAGCACCAGAAGTGACATTGGGGATGGACATCACTCTTGGAAGAGACTCAATCACAAAGGATACATCTAAAATAGTGAATGGCTACCTACATTAATGGAAATGAGCCGTTGGAATATGGGATGCAGGCAGAGGAAGGGAGCTATTATTCCTTCTGTTCTGCTCTCACGGGATGTGTGTAGCCATGGTCAGGCCAGGATGTTATGCCGATCTTGAACTGAGTGGCTGGTTCAGCTGTCCCACAGGACAATAAATAGTGCAAAAAATTGCCGTGGGTTTGCAGTTAAACAGAAACTTGACCAGAGAAGAATGACACACTGCCTTCTCTAATGGGCATAAGGCAAGGCGACATCAACAGATTATTATTCTGTGGCTCTAGAATACGAGGCAATGACGTGACCCACCATACACTGTCTGCCCATCTTTCAGATTTTGTGCAGAGAACAAGTCAAACATCTCACGTGCATTTATTTTGTATTGGACACATGGTTAGAAGGGACTTGAAACAGGTATATCTGGAATTAACAAAGGAACAAACGATGGTTTATTCAGGAATTGAACTGAGGCTGAGGAGGAGACTTGGACGTCTTAACGGTGGTAATGGACAGGACTGGTATGTGGGGAGGAGATGGAGATGTACACTTTGCAGGAGGAAATGAATCAAAGAGGCTGAGAACAGTGTGTTTTCCTGTCGCGTATTGGTGAGCAATTTGTAAATAATAATTTGCTAGTTTTAATTTCTAAAGAATGGAAATTTGATTGGAGCTGAAAATGCCGGCTTGCACCTTTACAATATCTGCATATCATCAGAATCGATTCAATTCAGATCATTTCAATAAACAGACAGAGTGACCTACCAGGAACACCAACTGTAGCAAGGATAGGATAGTAACCAGCTTGAATAACCATCAGTACATCTTCAATCCGATATGCTAATGATATCCAAGGCTGTGAAAGCCAGTAAAGACCATCGGATAAACCCCGGTCCATTGTTGGAACATTCCAGTCTAATGATCCCAGATTTTCAGCTCTCCTGCCCTTCTCTCTGAAGCTGCTAATCCCTCTTATTGCTGTTGGACATGCTCCCGCTCACACCATGGTATAAAACACTGAAAACATTCCCTTATTGATAGAAGAGAGAAACTCTAGGGACGCATACGATCCATGGAGACTGACATCATTACAATGGCTGAACAAATAGCTCCAGTTAACCCCTTTGAATTCAATGCTACTTTATTAAAATTCAAAATAACGTTGAACATTTATGCATTCTGGGTGTGATATGCGAGTGTGACTGAAGGAAGGAATGGTGAAGATGGCAGATTGATTGTGTGTAATCATTCAGTCAGCCTTGTATATGGAAGTAAGGCCAGAAGTTTAACGGAACATAAGCATGCTTCTCTGTTCATAAATACAGAAATAAATCCTGTCACTACTGATCAGTCATTGCAATATCTGTAAAACATTGAGAAAACAACTATCATCCATGATCTGATAGCAAAATGTGCCAAAAACATCGTGGGTTACAACAAACAAACGGCATGGATACGTGAACAGAGAATTGCACATGACAAACACAGTTCAGATTGTTATTCCAGGATCAGGGAGGGCAGGTGTGGGTCGTGCTGTTGATGTTTTCGATGTTAAGGAACTGTCATGAAGTGTCATTTAATGGACTTCAATAACATTGTGATTATGATATCGGGGAAAAGACAGAAGATGGAGAGGGCTGGGGGACATGGCTTTTTAGATTGGGTGGAGGGACAGTGATGTCCCCCAGTTACCAGAATTGCAATGTAACTCTTTATACTCATATGAAGAACAGATTCAAGAGTACACCTACAATGAGGAATGAGCAGAGATAATATTAATGAAATGCGTTTATGCAATATAAAATTCAGAACCAAAATGATTTTCTGCACACACCAAAGTACAAAGAGATAAGGTTGTTAAAATACACTCCTGATATTGAGCTATATAAAGTGAAATGTAAATTACATCACTAGGAAAGTGGTATGCAAACTTTATCAATCATTATTTGACCCACAACTAAGATCGTGATTTCACGTCTGTCAGTGAGTACCCTCACTAAGATTCTCTGGCCTAGTCTCTCATACAGTATCGGTGTGGGCGGGGGGGGGGGGGGGGAGTCGTGGAGGGGGTGGTGGTGGTTATCATTTCCTGCTGCTCTTGGCACAGTCTATATAAAAACTATGCTTTCTCTATGGAACCAATCTATTGACCGAATGGGTTCTGTTTAGCTGTCAGTAACCCAGCTCTGTGATATTGTTGGAAATAAATTATTTGGGATGACAGCCAGTATCAGCACAGTGCTCACAGTGTACGGCACCCAGGCAAAGGGCTTGCCGTCCAGAGGAATTTCTAAATAAAGCTTCTAACTTCTGTCTGTCCATATTTATCTACCGTAATGCAGTCTTCTGATCTATCTGACTTCACCCTCATCTAACACCTCTTCCTCTCGCACTCAGTCAGTCGCTCCCCTTTCAATCCTCTCTCAGTTTATCTCCCTTCACTTGCTTTCTCTCTGTTTATTTCTCTCACACACAATCTCTCTTCACACACTCTCTCGATCTCCAATTGTGCAGTTGGAGAGCTTGTGACTCCAAAATGGGCTGATTAGCCTCCATCCACTCCATAATAAGTGAGGTTCTCTGACCCACAATAGATACTTCCTGGACAGGCATGCTGGTCCGGTGACAGGTACAGTGCACTATCACCTATTATCTTTTCCTGCTCTTCTCTGGTGTACAGCTGCCTTGAAATGTCTGTTCAAACTAAACAGACTGAATGAAATTCGAGCAGTCGAGAAGGTGTTCATGACTGTGTATTTCCATCAGGATTTAATGAAGGATGAGATTCCAGAATAACATAAGCAATGAATGAAAAACAGGGCAGCACAAGAAATGGCAGCTGAGTAAAACATGTGGTTCCAAGTAGATCTCATGGTATTACCGATAGATTATCAATCCGGAAAAATCAGCTCCTGTTCTGTGGATCCAGGTTGAATCCCGCCACTGCAGATGGTGGAAATTCAATTCAATAATGTAAAAATATCCCTGGAATTAAGAATCTACTGATGAGAATGAAATCATTGCCGATTGTCAGAAGAATCCATCTGGTTCACTAATATCCTGCAATGAAGGAACCTGACATGCCATTCCAGACCCAAAGCAATGTCATTGACTCTCAATCGCCCCCTGAAAAGGTCTAATCGGTCATTCAGTTGTACCAATCACTACAAAGATTCAAACAAATGAAACCGGATGGACCACCTGGCATCGAAATGGGCACCGGAAAAGTCAACATTAGAAACATCACTGTAGAACCTGAAAAGTCTTCCTTACTGACGTCTGAAGTCAAGTGCCAATATTGGAACAACTGCCTTACAGAATAGTTAAGCAACAGCCTGACATAATCATACTCACGGAATCATACCTTACAGAAACAACAGAAATTAAACATGGACAAAGGAGACTCTCACTGATTACCACGTAACGTCGTTCCTCAGCTGAATCAGTCCTTCTCCATGTTAAACAACACTTGGCGAAAACATTGACTGTGGCAAGGGCACGAAGTGTATTCTGGCTGGGGGATTTCAAATTCGACTATCAAGAGTGGTTTTACAGCAGCACTACTGATCACGCTGGTCGGCTCCTAAGGACATAGGTACTAGATTGGGTCTGCAGAATGTGTTGAGGCAATGAACGAGAGGGTAAAAAACATACCTGACCTCGTCCTTACCATTCTACCAACTGCAGAGGTATATGTCCATGACAGTATCGGTAAAAGTGACCACCACACTGTCCTTGTGGAGACAAAGTCTATTGTCTCCATAAACTCTATTGTGTTGTGTGGTACTATCACCATGCTAAATGACACAGACTTTCAGCAGATCTAGCAACTCAAGACTAACCGTCCATAAGACACTGTGGACCATCAATAGCAGCAGAACTATACTCCAGCACATTCTGTAACATCATGGCCCAGCATGTCCCCCACTCAATCATTACCATCAATCCAGAGGATTAAACCTGGTTCAATGGAGAATGCAGGAGGGCATGCCAGGAGCAGAACCAGGAATATATAAAGATAAAATGTTCATCAGCTGAAGCATCCAAACAGTGATACTTGCGTGCTAGATAGCATAAACAGCAAGGGACAGATAGAGCTTAGCGATCACAGAACCAATGCATCAAAATTAATCTCTGCAGTCCTGCTAATCTGATCCTGAAGGGTGGCTGACGATTAAACAACTCACCAGAGTAGGAGTCTCCACAAATATCCCCAACCTCAAAGATGGAAGAGCCCTGCACAACAGTGCAAAATATAAGGCTGAAGCTTTCGTTGCAATCTTCAGTCAGAAGTTTTGAGTGGAGGATTCATTTCGGCCTCCTCCGGTCATCCCCATCGTTACAGATAGCAGTCTTCAGCAAATTCGATTCACTGGTATCAAGAAACGGTTGAAGGCACTGCATACTGTAAAGACTATAGGCCCTGATAACATGCCGGCAATAGTCCTGAAGACTTGTACTCCAGACCATCCCGCTCTCCTAGCCAAGCTGTTCCAGTATGTTGACAAACCGACAATGGGGAAAAACTGCTCAAGTATGTTCTGTACATAAAACGCAGGACAAATTCGACCGGTCCAAATACAGCCTTATCAGTCCACTCTCTATCATCAGTAAAATGATGGAAGGTGTCATCAACAGTGCTATCAAACCGCACTTCCTCAAAACTAACCTGCTCAGTGACGCCCAGTTTGGGTTTTGCCAGGGTCACGCAGCTCCTGACCTCGTCACAGCCTTGGCTCAATCATAGAAAAAGGAACTGAGTTCCAGCCCTTGACATCAAGGCTGCATTCTGCCAAATGTGACATCAAGGACCCCAAGCAAAAACGGTATCGCTGGCCAACACTCCATTATTGGAGTCATACCTGACAAATAGGAAGATGGTCATTGTTGTTGGAGGTCAGTCATCTCAGCTCCAGAACATCTCTGCTGTAGTCCCTTAGGATAATGTCCTCGATCAAAACATCTTCAGCCGCTTGAACAATGACCTTCCTTCCATCATAGGGTAAAATTGGGGATATTCTATGATGACTGCACAATGTTTATCTCCATTCGCAAATGTTCAGATATGGAAGTAATCCATTCCCAAAGCAATATCCAGGCTTGGGCTGGCAAGTGGCAAGTAACATTTGCGCCACATAAATTCAGACAATGACTGTCATCAATAAGAAACAATATAACCACTTTGTATTCAGCAGCAGTATCATCACTAACTCCCCCACTATCAATATTCTGGTGGTAGTGGGCGTGGGGGGGGGGGGGTGGTGGGGGCTGGGGGTGGGGGGGTGTTAATTGACCAAAACATCAACTGGACTCGCCACATGAATCTAAGAGCAGATCAGAGGTAGGAATACTGCACGAGTGACTCACCTCCTGACTACCCAAAGCCTGTCCATTATCTACAAGGCACAAGTCAGGAATGAGATGGAATATCCTCAGTTGCCTGAATGAGTGCAGCCCCAACAACACTAAAGAAGGTTGACACAATCCAGGACAAAACAGCCCATTTGATTTGCACCACATCCACAAGCATTCACTCCCTTCACCATGGTCACTCAGGAGCAGCAGTGTGCACTATCTACAAGAGACAATGGAGAAATTCCCCAAAGATCCTCAGACAGCTCCTTCCAGTCTCACAAACACTTCCATCTGGAATGATAAGGGCAGTAGACTTTTGGGAACACCACCACCTTCAAATTCCCTTCCAAACGAGTCAACATCCTGATTTGGATATGTATTGCCGTTCCTTCACTATTGCTGCGTGAAAACCCTGGAATTCCCTCTTTAGTCACTAGTGGGTCACCGCACAGCAGGTAGGTTGCAGCAGTTCGAGAAAGCAATTCACCACCACCGTCTCAAGGGCAACTGCGGAAGGGCAAGAAATACTGGGCACATCCAGCGATGCCCACATACAAAAAAATCTTTTTTAAAAATAGTTCCAAGTTGAGCATCTCGATGGGACAGGTTGTCTGATTTGAACACGAACAGGAAAGCAGTGTTTCTAATATTGAACATTTTAGACTTTCCTGTTATTAAAGGGTGTTCACTATTCGATGACATATTGTTGCTGAATGCTGTGATAAATTGCACCTGTTTTGTTTAAATCAACAATACTGGCGTAACAGGATCAATCCTTTGAAAATACCAGACAGAAGCAGTGGCTTGACTTGAATTACACCTATAAAGTCTTCACTCCCTGCAACACTGACTCTCAGTAGAAGCACACCCTACCCCCTTTTGCTGTGAGTTTACTTCATTATGGCGCACAAGCCCAGTCTATTGATGTCACTCCGTCTCAATACTAACTCATTGGTGCTCACACCAACCATGTCACTGTGTATTGATGACGATGGAGGTCGGTCGGCGAGTGGATGTCTATGATGAATAATTGTGTGACTACCAGGCTGAAACCTGCCCCGACAGCCTCGGATCTACCTGTGCCCGCTGTCACCGCTGCAGGTAAGATCAGTCTTCCTGCTGGTCAAATCAAGGAAAGCGACAGCCATGGATAGTGTTCCCGGCTGAGCACTCAGATCCTGTGAGGACCAACTGACAGAGGTTCTCACATACAATTTCAGCCTTTCCCTCCCATAAGCCGAAATCCCAACCTGCTTCAAAAAGACCAACATCAACCTTCATCATTGTGCTTCCAATTAAACCTGTTGGACTATAACCTGGTGTTGTGTGATTTTTAACTTTGTACACCCCAGTCCAACACTGGCATCTCCAAATCATAACATCAACCTTGTAAGTGAGAAAGCTCATGCTTTAATGACTTAATGATTACCGCCAAATGGCTCTATCCTCAATAAACATGGAGTGATTTGAAAGGCTGGTTATGGCCCACATCACCTCCAATCTCCCAGCCTTACTTGGTCCCCTATAATATGCCGACTGATGTAACGGCTCCACAACAGATGGCGTATCCCGAGCCATGTACTCATCCCTAGGACATCTAGACAACAAAGACACCTACACCAGGCTCCTGCTCATTGAGTACAGCTCCAACTTAAACATCATTATCCACTCCAGACTGATCTCAAAATTCTGTGACCGTAGTCGCGGCTCCACCCTCTGCAACTGGATCCCCCAGTTTCTGACCCACAGACCACAATTAGTGAAGATAGGTATCTACAACGCCGCCACAATAACACTCAGCACTGGAGCTCCTTGAGGATGTGTCCTCAGCCCCCTACTGTACTCCCTCTACACACACAGCTGTGTCACTCAACCCCTACTGTACTCCCTGTACACACACGGCTGTGTCCCTCAGCCCCCTACTGTACTCCCTGTACACACACAGCAGTGTCCCTCAGCCCCCTACTGTACTCACTGCACACACACAGCTGTGTCCCTCAGTCCCCTACTGTACTCCATGTACACATGCAGCTGTGTCCCTCAGCTTGCTGTGGTACTCCCTGTACACACACGGCTGTGTCTTCAGCCCCCTACTGCACTCCCTGTACACACAGGGCTGTGTCCTCAGCCCCCTACTGTACTCCCTGTACACACATGGCTGTGTCCTCCCCTCCCTACTGTACTGCCTACATACATGGCTGTGTCCTCAGCCCCATACTGTACTCCCTGGACACACACGGCTGTGTCCTCAGCCCACTACGGTAGTCCCTGTACACACACGGCTGTGCTCTCAGCCCCCTACAGTACTCCCTGTACACACACGGCTGTGTCCTCAGCCCCCTACTATCCTCCCTGTTCACCGACGGCTGTGCCCTCGATACTATTGTACTCCCTGTACACACACGGCTGTGTCCTCAGCCGCCTACTGTACTCCCTGTACACGCACGGCTTTGCCCTCAGTCCTACTGTCCTCCCTGTAATCTGACAGCTCTGGCCTCAGCCCCCTACCGTATTCCTTGTACACACACGGCTGTGTCATCACCCCCGACTATGCTCCCTATGCAACAAAAGATGTGACCTCAGCCCCCTACTGTACTCCCTGTACGCACACAGTTGTGCCCCTCAGCTCGCTACAGTACTCCCTGTACACACACGGCTTGTCCCTCAGCCCACTACCATACTGCTGTACACACACGGCTTTGTCATTAGCCCCCCACTGTACTCCCTGTACACACAGGGCTGTGTCCCTCAGCCCACTACTGTACTCCCTGTACACACACGGCTGTGTCCCTCAGCTCATTACGATACTCACTGTACACACACGGCTGTGTCCCTCAGCCCCCTACTGTACTCCCTGTACACACACAGCTGTGTCCCTCAACCCCTACTGTACTCCCTGTACACACACGGCTGTGTCCCTCAGCCCCCTACTGTACTCCCTGTACACACACGGCTGTGTCCCTCAGAACCCTACTGTACTCACTGTACACACACAGCTGTGTCCCACAGTCCCCTACTGTACTCCATGTACACACGCAGCTGTGTCCCTCAGCTTGCTGTGGTACTCCCTGTACACACACGGCTGTGTCTTCAGCCCCCTACTGTACTCCCTGTACACACATGGCTGTGTCCTCCCTCCCTACTGTACTGCCTACATACATGGCTGTGTCCTCAGCCCCATACTGTACTCCCTGGACACACACGGCTGTGTCCTCAGCCCACTACGGTAGTCCCTGTACACACACGGCTGTGCTCTCAGCCCCCTACAGTACTCCCTGTACACACACGGCTGTGTCCTCAGCCCCCTACTGTCCTCCCTGTTCACCGACGGCTGTGCCCTCGATACTATTGTACTCCCTGTACACACACGGCTGTGTCCTCAGCCCCCTACTGTACTCCCTGTACACGCACGGCTTTGCCCTCAGTCCTACTGTCCTCCCTGTTATCTGACAGCTCTGGCCTCAGCCCCCTACCGTATTCCTTGTACACACACGGCTGTGTCATCAACCCCCACTATGCTCCCTATGCAACAAAAGATGTGACCTCAGCCCCCTACTGTACTCCCTGTACGCACACAGCTGTGCCCCTCAGCTCGCTACAGTACTCCCTGTACACACACGGCTTTGTCATCAGCCCCCACTGTACTCCCTGTACACACAGGGCTGTGTCCCTCAGCCCACTACTGTACTCCCTGTACACACATGGCTGTGTCCCTCAGCTCATTACGGTACTCCCTGTACACACACGGCTGTGTCCCTCAGCCCCCTACTGTACTCCCTGTACACACACAGCTGTGTTCCTCAAAACCCTACTGTACTCCCTGTGCACACACGGCTGTGTCCTCAGCCCCTACTGTACTCCCTGTACACACACAGCTGTGTCCTCAGCCCACTACTGTACTCCCTGTACACACACGGCTGTGTCCCTCAGCTCATTACGGTACTCCCTGTACACACACGGCTGTGTCCCTCAGCCCCCTACTGTACTCCCTGTACACACACAGCTGTGTTCCTCAAAACCCTACTGTACTCCCTGTGCACACACACGGCTGTGCTCTCAGCCCCCTACTGTACTCCCTGTACACACACAGCTGTGTCCTCAGCCCCCTACTGTACTCCCTGTACACACATAGCTGTGTCCCTCAGCTCGCTACTGTGCTCCCTGTACACACACGGCTGAGACCCTCAGCCCCCCACTGTACTCCCTGTACACACACAGCTGTGTCCTCAGCATCCTACTGTACTCCCTGTACACAAGGACTGTGTCCCTCAGCCCCCTACTTTACTCCTTCTACACCCACTTCTGTGTCCTCAGCCCCTACTGTACTCCCTGTACATACACGGCTGTGTTCCTCAGCTTGCTGTGGTACTCCCTGTACACACACGGCTGTGTCTTCAGCCCCCTACTGTACTCCCTGTACACACAGGGCTGTGTCCTCAGCCCCCTACTGTACTCCCTGTACACACATGGCTGTGTCCTCCGCTCCCTACTGTACTGCCTACATACACGGCTGTGTCCTCAGCCCCATACTGTATTCCCTGGACACACATGGCTGTGTCCTCAGCCCACTACTCTACTCCCTGTACACACGCGTTTGTGCTCTCAGCCCCCTACAGTACTCCCTGTACACACACGGCTGTGTCCTCAGCCCACTGCTGTCCTCCCTGTACACCGACGGCTGTGCCCTCGGTCCTACTACACTCCCTGTACACACACGGCTGTGTCCTCAGCCCCCTACTGTACTCCCCGTACACGCACGGCTGTGGCCTCAGTCCTACTGTACTCCCTGTGCTCTGACAGCAGTTGCCTAAGCCCCCTACCGTATTCCTTGTACACATACGGCTGTGTCATCACCCCCGACTGTACTCCCTATGCAACAAAAGATGTGACCTCAGCCCCCTACTGTACTCCCTGTACACACACGGCCTGTCCCTCAGCTCGCTACTGTACTCCCTGTACACACACAGCTTGTCCCTCAGCCCACTACCATACTCCTGTGCACACACGGCTTTGTCATCAGCCCCCTACTGTACTCCCTGTACACACAGGGCTGTGTCCCTCAGCCCACTACTGTACTCCCTGTACACACACGGCTGTGTCCCTCAGCTCGCTACTGTACTTCCTGTACACACACGGCTGTGTCCCTCAGCTCGCTACTGTAATCCCAGTACTCACACGGCTGTGTCCCTCAGCTCATTAAGGTACTCCCTGTACACACACGGCTGTGTCCTCAGCCCCCTACTGTACTTCCTGTACACACACAGCTATGTCCTCAGCCCCCTACTGTACTCCCTGGGCACACACGGCTGTGTCCCTCAGCTCATTACGGTACTCCCTGTACACACACGGCTGTGTCCTCAGCCCCCTACTGTACTTCCTGTACACACACGGCTGTGTCCCTCAGCTCATTACGGTACTCCCTGTACACACACGGCTGTGTCCCTCAGCCCCTACTGTACTCCCTGTACACACACAGCTGTGTTCCTCAGCCCCCTACTGTACTCCCTGTACACACACGGCTGTGTCCCTCAGCTTGCTACTGTACTCCCTGTACACACACGGCTGTGTCCCTCAGCCACCTACTGTACTCCCTGTACACACACAGCTGTGTCCCTCAGTCCCCTACTGTACTCCCTGTACACACACAGCTGTGTCCTCAAACCCTACTGTACTCCCTGTACTCTGAAAGCTGTGGCCTCAGCCTCCTACCGTATTCCTTGTACACATACGGCTGTGTCATCACCCCCGACTGTACACCCTATGCAACAAAAGATGTGACCTCAGCCCCCTACTGTATTTCTGTACACACATGGCTGTGTCCCTCAGCTCGCTACTGTACGCCCTGTACACACACGGCTGTGTCCCTCAGCTCATTACGGTACTCCCTGTACACACACGGCTGTGTCCCTCAGCCCCCTACTGTACTCCCTGTACACACACAGCTGTGTTCCTCAACCCCCTACTGTACTCCCTGTACACACACGGCTGTGTCCCTCAGCTTGCTACTGTACTTCCTGTACACACACGGCTGTGCTCTAAGCCCCCTACTGTACTCCCTGTACACACATGGCTGTGTCCCTCAGCTCCCTACTGTACTCCCTGTACACACATGGCTGTGTTCCTCAGCTTGCTGTGGTACTCCCTGTACACACACGGCTGTGTCTTCAGCCCCCTACTGTACTCCCTGTACACACAGGGCTGTGTCCTCAGCCCCCTACTGTACTCCCTGTACACACATGGCTGTGTCCTCCCCTCCCTACTGTACTGCCTACATACACGGCTGTGTCCTCAGCCCCATACTGTACTCCCTGGACACACATGGCTGTGTCCTCAGCCCACTACTCTACTCCCTGTACACAGGCGTCTGTGCTCTCAGCCCCTTACAGTACTCCCTGTACACACACGGCTGTGTCCTCAGCCCACTGCTGTCCTCCCTGTACACCGACGGCTGTGCCCTCGGTCCTACTGCACTCCCTGTACACACAGGGCTGTGTCCTCAGCCCCCTACTGTACTCCCTGTACACACATGGCTGTGTCCTCCGCTCCCTACTGTACTGCCTACATACACGGCTGTGTCCTCAGCCCCATACTGTACTCCCTGGACACACATGGCTGTGCTCTCAGCCCCCTACAGTACTCCCTGTACACACACGGCTGTGTCCTCAGCCCACTGCTGTCCTCCCTGTACACCGACGGCTGTGCCCTCGGTCCTACTGCACTCCCTGTACACACACGGCTGTGTCCTCAGCCCCCTACTGTACTCCCTGTACACGCACGGCTGTGGCCTCAGTCCTACTGTACTCCCTGTGCTCTGACGGCAGTTGCCTAAGCCCCCTACCGTATTCCTTGTCCACATACGGCTGTGTCATCACCCCCGACTGTACTCCCTATGCAACAAAAGATGTGACCTCAGCCCCCTACTGTACTCCCTGTACACACACGGCCTGTCCCTCAGCTCGCTACTGTACTCCCTGTACACACACAGCTTGTCCCTCAGCCCACTACCATACTCCTGTACACACACGGCTTTGTCATCAGCCCCCTACTGTACTCCCTGTACACACAGGGCTGTGTCCCTCAGCCCACTACTGTACTCCCTGTACACACACGGCTGTGTCCCTCAGCTCGCTACTGTACTTCCTGTACACACACGGTTGTGTCCCTCAGCTCGCTACTGTAATCCCTGTACTCACACGGCTGTGTCCCTCAGCTCATTACGGTACTCCCTGCACACACACGGCTGTGTCCTCAGCCCCCTACTGTACTTCCTGTACACACACAGCTATGTCCTCAGCCCCCTACTGTACTCCCTGGGCACACACGGCTGTGTCCCTCAGCTCATTACGGTACTCCCTGTACACACACGGCTGTGTCCTCAGCCCCCTACTGTACTTCCTGTACACACACAGCTATGTCCTCAGCCCCCTACAGTACTCCCTGGGCACACACGGGTGCGTCCTCCGCTCCCTACGGTATCCCTGTACACACACGGCTGTGCTCTCAGCCCCTACGGTACTCCTGTACACACACGGCTGTGTCCTCAGCTCGCTACTGTACTCCCTGTACACACACGGCTGTGACCCTCAGTCCCCTACTGTACTCCCTGTACACACACGGCTGTGTCTTCAGCCCCCTACTGTACTCCCTGTACACACATGGCTGTGTCCTCCCCTCCCTACTGTACTGCCTACATACATGGCTGTGTCCTCAGCCCCATACTGTACTCCCTGGACACACACGGCTGTGTCCTCAGCCCACTACGGTAGTCCCTGTACACACACGGCTGTGCTCTCAGCCCCCTACAGTACTCCCTGTACACACACGGCTGTGTCCTCAGCCCCCTACTGTCCTCCCTGTTCACCGACGGCTGTGCCCTCGATACTATTGTACTCCCTGTACACACACGGCTGTGTCCTCAGCCCCCTACTGTACTCCCTGTACACGCACGGCTTTGCCCTCAGTCCTACTGTCCTCCCTGTAATCTGACAGCTCTGGCCTCAGCCCCCTACCGTATTCCTTGTACACACACGGCTGTGTCATCAACCCCCACTATGCTCCCTATGCAACAAAAGATGTGACCTCAGCCCCCTACTGTACTCCCTGTACGCACACAGCTGTGCCCCTCAGCTCGCTACAGTACTCCCTGTACACACACGGCTTGTCCCTCAGCCCACTACCATACTGCTGTACACACACGGCTTTGTCATCAGCCCCCCACTGTACTCCCTGTACACACAGGGCTGTGTCCCTCAGCCCACTACTGTACTCCCTGTACACACATGGCTGTGTCCCTCAGCTCATTACGGTACTCCCTGTACACACACGGCTGTGTCCCTCAGCCCCCTACTGTACTCCCTGTACACACACAGCTGTGTTCCTCAAAACCCTACTGTACTCCCTGTGCACACACGGCTGTGCTCTCAGCCCCCTACTGTACTCCCTGTACACACACAGCTGTGTCCTCAGCCCTCTACTGTACTTCGTGTACACACACAGCTATGTCCTCAGCCCACTATTGTACTCCCTGTACACACACGGCTGTGTCCCTCAGCTCATTACGGTACTCCCTGTACACACACGGCTGTGTCCCTCAGCCCCCTACTGTACTCCCTGTACACACACAGCTGTGTTCCTCAAAACCCTACTGTACTCCCTGTGCACACACGGCTGTGCTCTCAGCCCCCTACTGTACTCCCTGTACACACACAGCTGTGTCCTCAGCAACCTACTGTACTCCCTGTACACACATAGCTGTGTCCCTCAGCTCGCTACTGTGCTCCCTGTATACACACGGCTGAGACCCTCAGCCCCCCACTGTACTCCCTGTACACACACAGCTGTGTCCTCAGCATCCTACTGTACTCCCTGTACACAAGGACTGTGTCCCTCAGCCCCCTACTTTACTCCTTCTACACCCACTTCTGTGTCCTCAGCCCCTACTGTACTCCCTGTACACGCACGGCTTTGCCCTCAGTCCTACTGTCCTCCCTGTAATCTGACAGCTCTGGCCTCAGCCCCCTACCGTATTCCTTGTACACACACGGCTGTGTCATCACCCCCGACTATGCTCCCTATGCAACAAAAGATGTGACCTCAGCCCCCTACTGTACTCCCTGTACACACACAGCTGTGCCCCTCAGCTCGCTACAGTACTCCCTGTACACACACGGCTTGTCCCTCAGCCCACTACCATACTGCTGTACACACACGGCTTTGTCATCAGCCCCCCACTGTACTCCCTGTACACACAGGGCTGTGTCCCTCAGCCCACTACTGTACTCCCTGTACACACATGGCTGTGTCCCTCAGCTCATTACGGTACTCCCTGTACACACACGGCTGTGTCCCTCAGCCCCCTACTGTACTCCCTGTACACACACAGCTGTGTTCCTCAAAACCCTACTGTACTCCCTGTGCACACACGGCTGTGCTCTCAGCCCCCTACTGTACTCCCTGTACACACACAGCTGTGTCCTCAGCCCTCTACTGTACTTCGTGTACACACACAGCTATGTCCTCAGCCCACTATTGTACTCCCTGTACACACACGGCTGTGTCCCTCAGCTCATTACGGTACTCCCTGTACACACACGGCTGTGTCCCTCAGCCCCCTACTGTACTCCCTGTACACACACAGCTGTGTTCCTCAAAACCCTACTGTACTCCTTGTGCACACACGGCTGTGCTCTCAGCCCCCTACTGTACTCCCTGTACACACACAGCTGTGTCCTCAGCAACCTACTGTTCTCCCTGTACACGCATAGCTGTGTCCCTCAGCTCGCTACTGTACTCCCTGTACACACACGGCTGAGACCCTCAGCCCCCCACTGTACTCCCTGTACACACACAGCTGTGTCCTCAGCATCCTACTGTACTCCCTGTACACAAGGACTGTGTCCCTCAGCCCCCTACTTTACTCCTTCTACACCCACTTCTGTGTCCTCAGCCCCTACTGTACTCCCTGTACACACACGGCTGTGTTCCTCAGCTTGCTGTGGTACTCCCTGTACACACACGGCTGTGTCTTCAGCCCCCTACTGTACTCCCTGTACACACAGGGCTGTGTCCTCAGCCCCCTACTGTACTCCCTGTACACACATGGCTGTGTCCTCCGCTCCCTACTGTACTGCCTACATACACGGCTGTGTCCTCAGCCCCATACTGTACTCCCTGGACACACGCGTCTGTGCTCTCAGCCCCCTACAGTACTCCCTGTACACACACGGCTGTGTCCTCAGCCCACTGCTGTCCTCCCTGTACACCGACGGCTGTGCCCTCGGTCCTACTACACTCCCTGTACACACACGGCTGTGTCCTCAGCCCCCTACTGTACTCCCCGTACACGCACGGCTGTGGCCTCAGTCCTACTGTACTCCCTGTGCTCTGACAGCAGTTGCCTAAGCCCCCTACCGTATTCCTCGTACACATACGGCTGTGTCATCACCCCCGACTGTACTCCCTATGCAACAAAAGATGTGACCTCAGCCCCCTACTGTACTCCCTGTACACACACGGCCTGTCCCTCAGCTCGCTACTGTACTCCCTGTACACACACAGCTTGTCCCTCAGCCCACTACCATACTCCTGTGCACACACGGCTTTGTCATCAGCCCCCTACTGTACTCCCTGTACACACAGGGCTGTGTCCCTCAGCCCACTACTGTACTCCCTGTACACACACGGCTGTGTCCCTCAGCTCGCTACTGTACTTCCTGTACACACACGGCTGTGTCCCTCAGCTCGCTACTGTAATCCCTGTACTCACACGGCTGTGTCCCTCAGCTCATTACGGTACTCCCTGTACACACACGGCTGTGTCCTCAGCCCCCTACTGTACTTCCTGTACACACACAGCTATGTCCTCAGCCCCCTACTGTACTCCCTGGGCACACACGGCTGTGTCCCTCAGCTCATTACGGTACTCCCTGTACACACACGGCTGTGTCCTCAGCCCCCTACTGTACTTCCTGTACACACACGGCTGTGTCCCTCAGCTCATTACGGTACTCCCTGTACACACACGGCTGTGTCCCTCAGCCCCCTACTGTACTCCCTGTACACACACAGCTGTGTTCCTCAACCCCCTACTGTACTCCCTGTACACACACGGCTGTGTCCCTCAGCTTGCTACTGTACTCCCTGTACACACACGGCTGTGTCCCTCAGCCACCTACTGTACTCCCTGTACACACACGGCTGTGTCCCTCAGTCCCCTACTGTACTCCATGTACACACACAGCTGTGTTCCTCAAACCCTACTGTACTCCCTGTACACACACGGCTGTGTCCTCAGCTCGCTACGGTACTACCTGTACACACACGGCTGTGTCCCTCAGTCCCCTACTGTACTCCCTGTACACACACGGCTGTGTCCTCAGCCCCCTACTGTACTCCCTGTACACACATGGCTGTGTCCTCAGTCCCTACTGTACTCCCTGTACTCTGAAAGCTGTGGCCTCAGCCTCCTACCGTATTCCTTGTACACATACGGCTGTGTCATCACCCCCGACTGTACACCCTATGCAACAAAAGATGTGACCTCAGCCCCCTACTGTATTTCTGTACACACACGGCTGTGTCCCTCAGCTCGCTACTGTACTCCCTGTACACACACGGCTGTGTCCCTCAGCTCATTACGGTACTCCCTGTACACACACGGCTGTGTCCCTCAGCCCCCTACTGTACTCCCTGTACACACACAGCTGTGTTCCTCAACCCCCTACTGTACTCCCTGTACACACACGGCTGTGTCCCTCAGCTTGCTACTGTACTTCCTGTACACACACGGCTGTGCTCTCAGCCCCCTACTGTACTCCCTGTACACACATGGCTGTGTCCCTCAGCTCCCTACTGTACTCCCTGTACACACATGGCTGTGTTCCTCAGCTTGCTGTGGTACTCCCTGTACACACACGGCTGTGTCTCAGCCCCCTACTGTACTCCCTGTACACACAGGGCTGTGTCCTCAGCCCCCTACTGTACTGCCTACATACACGGCTGTGTCCTCAGCCCCATACTGTACTCCCTGTACACACACGGCTGTGTCCTCAGCCCACTACTGTACTCCCTGTACACACACGGCTGTGCTCTCAGCCCCTTACAGTACTCCCTGTACACACACGGCTGTGTCCTCAGCCCCCTACTGTCCTCCCTGTACACCAACGGCTGTGCCCTCGGTCCTACTGTACTCCCTGTACACACAGGGCTGTGTCCTCAGCCCCCTACTGTACTGCCTACATACACGGCTGTGTCCTCAGCCCCATACTGTACTCCCTGTACACACATGGCTGTGCTCTCAGCCCCCTACAGTACTCCCTGTACACACACGGCTGTGTCCTCAGCCCACTGCTGTCCTCCCTGTACACCGACGGCTGTGCCCTCGGTCCTACTGCACTCCCTGTACACACACGGCTGTGTCCTCAGCCCCCTACTGTACTCCCTGTACACGCACGGCTGTGGCCTCAGTCCTACTGTACTCCCTGTGCTCTGACGGCAGTTGCCTAAGCCCCCTACCGTATTCCTTGTACACATACGGCTGTGTCATCACCCCCGACTGTACTCCCTATGCAACAAAAGATGTGACCTCAGCCCCCTACTGTACTCCCTGTACACACACGGCCTGTCCCTCAGCTCGCTACTGTACTCCCTGTACACACACAGCTTGTCCCTCAGCCCACTACCATACTCCTGTACACACACGCCTTTGTCATCAGCCCCCTACTGTACTCTCTGTACACACAGGGCTGTGTCCCTCAGCCCACTACTGTACTCCCTGTACACACACGGCTGTGTCCCTCAGCTCGCTACTGTACTTCCTGTACACACACGGTTGTGTCCCACAGCTCGCTACTGTAATCCCTGTACTCACACGGCTGTGTCCCTCAGCTCATTACGGTACTCCCTGTACACACACGGCTGTGTCCTCAGCCCCCTACTGTACTTCCTGTACACACACAGCTATGTCCTCAGCCCCCTACTGTACTCCCTGGGCACACACGGCTGTGTCCATCAGCTCATTACGGTACTCCCTGTACACACATGGCTGTGTCCCTCAGCTCGCTACTGTACGCCCTGTACACACACGGCTGTGTCCCTCAGCTCATTACGGTACTCCCTGTACACACACGGCTGTGTCCCTCAGCCCCCTACTGTACTCCCTGTACACACACGGCTGTGTCCCTCAGCTTGCTACTGTACTTCCTGTACACACACGGCTGTGCTCTAAGCCCCCTACTGTACTCCCTGTACACACATGGCTGTGTCCTCAGCTCCCTACTGTACTCCCTGTACACACATGGCTGTGTCCTCCGCTCCCTACTGTACTGCCTACATACACGGCTGTGTCCTCAGCCCCATACTGTACTCCCTGGACACACGCGTCTGTGCTCTCAGCCCCCTACAGTACTCCCTGTACACACACGGCTGTGTCCTCAGCCCACTGCTGTCCTCCCTGTACACCGACGGCTGTGCCCTCGGTCCTACTACACTCCCTGTACACACACGGCTGTGTCCTCAGCCCCCTACTGTACTGCCTACGTACACGCACGGCTGTGGCCTCAGTCCTACTGTACTCCCTGTGCTCTGACAGCAGTTGCCTAAGCCCCCTACCGTATTTTTCGTACACATACGGCTGTGTCATCACCCCCGACTGTACTCCCTATGCAACAAAAGATGTGACCTCAGCCCCCTACTGTACTCCCTGTACACACACGGCCTGTCCCTCAGCACGCTACTGTACTCCCTGTACACACACAGCTTGTCCCTCAGCCCACTACCATACTCCTGTGCACACACGGCTTTGTCATCAGCCCCCTACTGTACTCCCTGTACACACAGGGCTGTGTCCCTCAGCCCACTACTGTACTCCCTGTACACACACGGCTGTGTCCCTCAGCTCGCTACTGTACTTCCTGTACACACACGGCTGTGTCCCTCAGCTCGCTACTGTAATCCCAGTACTCACACGGCTGTGTCCCTCAGCTCATTACGGTACTCCCTGTACACACACGGCTGTGTCCTCAGTCCCCTACTGTACTTCCTGTACACACACAGCTATGTCCTCAGCCCCCTACTGTACTCCCTGGGCACACACGGCTGTGTCCCTCAGCTCCCTACTGTACTCCCTGTACACACACGGCTGTGTCCTCAGCCCCCTACTGTACTCCCTGTACACACACGGCTGTGTCCCTCAGCTTGCTACTGTACTCCCTGTACACACACGGCTGTGTCCCTCAGCCCCCTACTGTACTCCCTGTACACACACAGCTGTGTCCTCAGTCCCCTACTGTACTCCCTGTACACACACAGCTGTGTCCTCAAACCCTACTGTACTCCCTGTACACACACGGCTGTGTCCCTCAGCTCACTACTGTACTACCTGTACACACACGGCTGTGTCCCTCAGTCCCCTACTGTACTCCCTGTACACACACGGCTGTGTCCTCAGCCCCTACTGTACTCCCTGTACACACACGGCTGTGTCCTCAGTCCCTACTGTACTCCCTGTACTCTGAAAGCTGTGGCCTCAGCCTCCTACCGTATTCCTTGTACACATACGGCTGTGTCATCACCCCCGACTGTACACCCTATGCAACAAAAGATGTGACCTCAGCCCCCTACTGTATTTCTGTACACACATGGCTGTGTCCCTCAGCTCGCTACTGTACGCCCTGTACACACACGGCTGTGTCCCTCAGCTCATTACGGTACTCCCTGTACACACACGGCTGTGTCCCTCAGCCCCCTACTGTACTCCCTGTACACACACAGCTGTGTTCCTCAACCCCCTACTGTACTCCCTGTACACACACGGCTGTGTCCCTCAGCTTGCTACTGTACTTCCTGTACACACACGGCTGTGCTCTAAGCCCCCTACTGTACTCCCTGTACACACATGGCTGTGTCCCTCAGCTCCCTACTGTACTCCCTGTACACACATGGCTGTGTTCCTCAGCTTGCTGTGGTACTCCCTGTACACACACGGCTGTGTCTTCAGCCCCCTACTGTACTCCCTGTACACACAGGGCTGTGTCCTCAGCCCCCTACTGTACTCCCTGTACACACATGGCTGTGTCCTCCGCTCCCTACTGTACTGCCTACATACACGGCTGTGTCCTCAGCCCCATACTGTACTCCCTGGACACACATGGCTGTGTCCTCAGCCCACTACTCTACTCCCTGTACACAGGCGTCTGTGCTCTCAGCCCCTTACAGTACTCCCTGTACACACACGGCTGTGTCCTCAGCCCACTGCTGTCCTCCCTGTACACCGACGGCTGTGCCCTCGGTCCTACTGCTCTCCCTGTACACACAGGGCTGTGTCCTCAGCCCCCTACTGTACTGCCTACATACACGGCTGTGTCCTCAGCCCCATACTGTACTCCCTGGACACACATGGCTGTGCTCTCAGCCCCCTACAGTACTCCCTGTACACACACGGCTGTGTCCTCAGCCCACTGCTGTCCTCCCTGTACACCGACGGCTGTGCCCTCGGTCCTACTGCACTCCCTGTACACACACGGCTGTGTCCTCAGCCCCCTACTGTACTCCCTGTGCACGCACGGCTGTGGCCTCAGTCCTACTGTACTCCCTGTGCTCTGACAGCAGTTGCCTAAGCCCCCTACCGTATTCCTTGTACACATACGGCTGTGTCATCACCCCCGACTGTACTCCCTATGCAACAAAAGATGTGACCTCAGCCCCCTACTGTACTCCCTGTACACACACGGCCTGTCCCTCAGCTCGCTACTGTACTCCCTGTACACACACAGCTTGTCCCTCAGCCCACTACCATACTCCTGTACACACACGGCTTTGTCATCAGCCCCCTACTGTACTCTCTGTACACACAGGGCTGTGTCCCTCAGCCCACTACTGTACTCCCTGTACACACACGGCTGTGTCCCTCAGCTCGCTACTGTACTCCCTGTACACACACGGTTGTGTCCCACAGCTCGCTACTGTAATCCCTGTACTCACACGGCTGTGTCCCTCAGCTCATTACGGGGCTCCCTGTACACACACGGCTGTGTCCTCAGCCCCCTACTGTACTTCCTGTACACACACAGCTATGTCCTCAGCCCCCTACTGTACTCCCTGGGCACACACGGCTGTGTCCATCAGCTCATTACGGTACTCCCTGTACACACATGGCTGTGTCCCTCAGCTCGCTACTGTACGCCCTGTACACACACGGCTGTGTCCCTCAGCTCATTACGGTACTCCCTGTACACACACGGCTGTGTCCCTCAGCCCCCTACTGTACTCCCTGTACACACACGGCTGTGTCCCTCAGCTTGCTACTGTACTTCCTGTACACACACGGCTGTGCTCTAAGCCCCCTACTGTACTCCCTGTACACACATGGCTGTGTCCTCAGCTCCCTACTGTACTCCCTGTACACACATGGCTGTGTCCTCCGCTCCCTACTGTACTGCCTACATACACGGCTGTGTCCTCAGCCCCATACTGTACTCCCTGGACACACATGGCTGTGCTCTCAGCCCCCTACAGTACTCCCTGTACACACACGGCTGTGTCCTCAGCCCACTGCTGTCCTCCCTGTACACGGACGGCTGTGCCCTCGGTCCTACTGCACTCCCTGTACACACACGGCTGTGTCCTCAGCCCCCTACTGTACTCCCTGTACACGCACGGCTGTGGCCTCAGTCCTACTGTACGCCCTGTGCTCTGACGGCAGTTGCCTAAGCCCCCTACCGTATTCCTTGTACACATACGGCTGTGTCATCACCCCCGACTGTACTCCCTATGCAACAAAAGATGTGACCTCAGCCCCCTACTGTACTCCCTGTACACACACGGCCTGTCCCTCAGCTCGCTACTGTACTCCCTGTACACACACGGCTGTGTCCTCAGCCCCCTACTGTACTCCCTGGGCACACACGGCTGCGTCCTCCGCTCCCTACGGTATCCCTGTACACACACGGCTGTGCTCTCAGCCCCTACGGTACTCCTGTACACACACAGCTGTGTCCCTCAGCTCGCTACTGTACTCCCTGTACACACACGGCTGTGACCCTCAGTCCCCTACTGTACTCCCTGTACACACACGGCTGTGTCCCTCAGAATCCTACTGTACTCCTTCTAGACCCACTTCTGTGTCCTCAGCACCCTACTGTACTTCCTGTACACACACGGCTGTGCTCTCGGCCCCCTACCGTACTCCCTGTACACACACGGCTGTGTCCATCAGCTCGCTGTGGTACTCCCTGTACACACACGGCTGTGTCTTCAGCCCCCTACTGTACTCCCTGTACACACACGGCTGTGTCCTCAGCCCCCTACTGTTCTCCCTGTGCACACACGGCTGCGTCCTCCGCTCCCTACTGTACTCCCTGTACACACACGGCTGTGTCCCTCAGCTCGCTACGGTACTCCCTGTACACACAGGGCTGTGTCCTCAGCCCCTTACTGTACTCCCTGTACACACATGGCTGTGTCCTCCGCTCCCTACTGTACTGCCTACATACACGGCTGTGTCCTCAGCCCCCTACTGTACTCCCTGGACAAACACGGCTGTGTCCTCAGCCCACTACTGTACTCCCTGTACACACACGACTGTGCTCTCAGCCCCCTACAGTACTCCCTGTACACCGACGGCTGTGCCCTAGGTCCTACTGTACTCCCTCTACACACACGGCTGTGTCCACTGCCCCCTACTGTACTCCCTGTACATGCACGGCTGTGTCCTCAGCCCCCTACTGTCCTCCCTGTACACCGTCGGCTGTGCCCTAGGTCCTACTGTACTCCCTGTACACACACAGCTGTGTCCCTCAGCCCCCTACTGTACTCCCCGTACGCCCACGGCAGTGTCCCTCAGCCCCTACTGTACTCCCTGTACACGCACAGCTGTGTCCTCAGCCCCCTACTGTACTCCCTGTTCACACACGGCTGTGTCCTCAGCCCACTACTGTACTCCCTGTACACACACAGGGCTGTGTCCTCAGCCCCCTACTGTACTCCCTGTACACACATTGCTGTGTCCTCAGTCCCCTACTGTACTCCCTGTACACATACGGCTTTGTCCTCAGACCCCTACTGTACTCCGGTACACACACGGCTGTGTCCTCAGCCCCCTACTGTACTCCGGTACACACGTGGAGGTGTTGCCAAATTCCAAGCAATACCAACTATAAGTTTGCTGATGACATCACCAAAGCAGGAGAGATATCAAACAACGATGAGTCTGAACACAGAAAGAAGACAGTGGGTTTGGTGGCATGGTGGAATGATAATAACCTCCCTCTCAAACTCGGCAAATGTAAAGAACTGATCATTGACTTTAGAACGAAAGGTGGGAAACAAGCCACTATCTACATCAATGGTCGAGACAGTGCAGAGTGTCAAGTCCCTCGGAGTGATGATAACTGGCAACCTACCCGGGACTTCTCACATAGGTATGACAGACAAGATGTTTCAAAAACGTCTCTCCTTACTCACTTGGCTCAGGATATCTAGCATGCACTACTTCTACAGATGCACTATTGTGAACGTACTGTCCGGGTGCATAATGGCCTGGTACGGCAACACTCTGCCCAAGTCCATCAGAAATTACAGAAGATTGTGTTCACAGCCCAGACTATGACGGACTCCAATCTCTCAACCATTGACTCGATTTACACGGCTCGTTGCCGTAGAAAGGCTGCCATCATCTGTCCAAGATTACTGAGGGAAGAGAGAGAGGAAATAACTAGGGCCATAACAGATATCTTTGTAACATCCTTGAACACAACTGAGGTCCCAGAGGACTGGAAAGTTTCTAATCTCCTTGTTTAAGAAGGGTAGCATGAATAATCCCGTTAATTATAGACCGGTGAGCCTGACGTCTGGGAAGCTGCGAAAGAAGATACTGAGGATTAGGTTCTATTCTCATTTGAATGAAAATGGTCTTATCAGTGATAGGCAACATGATTTAGTGCAGGGAAGGTCATGTCTTACCAACTTAATAGAATTATTTGAGGAAGTGACAAAGTTGATTGATGAGGGAGGGGCTGTAGATGTCATGTACATGGACGTCAGAAAGACGTTTGATAAGATTTCCCATGGTCGGGTAATGGAGAAAGTGAAGTCACATGGTGTCCAGGGTGTGCTAGCTACATGGATAAAGAATTTAATTGGCAAGAGGGGACAGAGCGTAATTGGGGAAGGTAGTTTCTCAAAATGGAGAACTGTGACCAGTGGTGCTCCATTTAAGATGTTTCGAGAAATATACATGAATGGGCAGGGAGCATAGGGATACAGACCTTTAGGTTGAGATGGAGGATTTGGATCGTCGCAGGCTTGGACCGCCGAATGGCCTGTTCCTGTACTGGAATGTTCTTTGTTCTAACATTACCAAAGACACATCATACGCCTGTAAAGATCTCCCACAACCTCTTCCATCAGGCTAAAAGATACAGACGCTTGAACACACAGAGCAGCAAGTTCAGGAACAGCTTCTTCCTAGTTGTTATTAGCCTGATGAATGGGCTCTTCAATCTCAGATAATGCTGATTTTGTTCATATTGACCTCGCCTAGCGCACGCCCTGTGCAGCGTAACCTATATGCCTCTCAGACATGTTTTACAGCCATCGTTCAGTACATCCAGTCTTAACATGATCTTCCTGGATATTTTGGCACAGGACAAAATAAATCCTCATCTCCCTACCCCCAGCTCCCTCCAGTGCTCACGATCAGGTTTCTCCGGTCCTCACCCTCAGCTCCTCCCATTCTCCCCAGCTCCCCTTGACCCTATCCCCAGCTCCCTGTGAGCTTTGTCTCTCACTGTTTCTCTCACACTGCCTATTTCCCTGTGTTTTCCTTTTCCCTGCCTTCTGTTACTTTCCCTGAACGTATTATCTTCCCTTCTCCCTGCACATGCAACTGTTTGTTTCCTTGTTTTGTTTCCTTTCTCTCTTTGACTGACTGTCCATCTGTTTCGCTCGCTGCGTTCTCCCTCCTTCCCTTTGTTTCTGTTTCTTTTTCCTTCGTGGTGATGGTGATGGCTTCTATATTCGTTTGAAGCAGGTGAATGGCTCATTGGTTCGATGTTGGCAATACAATGCATTCAACAAAGTTTTGGTATGGAGGACATAATTTAAAATTATCAGTTAAATTTCAATTGTTGTCAAAACAGCAACCAGAACGTGGGTATCCATTTAACAGCCAATTATTGCATCTAACTATTTTGAAACCGCTCGGCTCACGGTGCTCTGCATACCGGCAACTCAAAGCATTCTGTTCGGGTGCACAATGACCTGACATGGTAACTGCTCTGCCTAGGACCATAAGAAACTACAGACGGTTTTGTGCACAGTCCAAACCATCACGGAAGACAATCTTTCGCCCATTTGTAGTTGTCATTGTCGCAGAAAGGCTGGCAACATCAAAGATCTCCCCCAAAACAGGAATGATATCCTACAAACTCTTCCAACAGGGAGGAGACACAGAAGTTTGAAAACATGGACCAGCATGCTCAGGAACACTTCCTTCCCTACCATTATTAGACTGACAAATTGACATGTCTCACTTTTTAAATAATATTAATCTTGCTAATGTCGATCTTACTTTGCACACCTCCTGTGAAGCTGTAACCATTGTATGCCTCACTCTGTCCAAGGACCCTGTGATCTCTGTTTTCTTGTTTAGAGTCATGTGCCTGCATTACAATAAAAACAAACCTTTCCATTGTACATTTGACGAAAATAAACGAAACCACATCTGATCAAACACTTGGACTGCAGGGGCTCAAGGTCTTCTCAAGGGCAACTGGAAAAATGAACTCATGCTGCCCCAGTCAGAGAGACCCTATGTAATTAATGAATATACGAAGATGACCACACTTAGGGAGGACAGACAGAGGGAATCAAATCGCTTTCAACATGATCTTAGATATATACAGGTTTCCCTCAGTATTTGTAAGTTGAGTGTTCCTACGAAACCGTTTTCAAGCTGATATGGTGTAAAGTGCAGTAGGACTAATTTATCTGGGAAAAATTTCGGCTTTCTTCGTAAAAGTGAAAATCCTGTTCGGATTTATTTTTGGTTAGCGAAACAATGTCAAAATGTAAGTCAGTCGGAAAGGGAAGTGGCGAAAAGCGAACTTTTGAAAAGTAGGGGATACCTGTATTTACAAGGGCATGATATTCAGGAAGATGGGAAAGCCGAAAAATAGATGAGGTGAATCTCACATTATATTTCCAGCCCAGCTGATCATCACTCTCTTTGTTTGCTGTTTTTCTTCTATATCTCTCTTTCTCTATTGATCCCTCCTTCCCTTCAAAGCAGACTTCCCTGTCAACGGTATTAATCACACTCCTTTCCAGCTGCTTTCAGTTCAGGAACGTTCCCCAGCACTTTCTGTTCGTTTCTTTGCATTTCTTTCTATAATTTCAGATTTAGAGCATCATCCTTTATTTGATTTCACCTTCAATTTTATTAATTCGTGGGATGTTGGTATCTCTGCCAAGGGCAGCATTTGGGACAATCACTCATTGCCCTGACTCTGAGGCCATTCCACAAGCCAATATAAAGTTAAGCAGATTGCCATGGATCTCAAGTCACAATTAACCCAGACCGGGTAATAACACTAGATTTCTTTACCGAAGGTGATCAGTGAAAGATGAAGGTTTTCAGACAAAATGTTGCTTTTATATTTGGTTTTCGTGAAATTCAGTTTTATTCCAATTCTTATCATTTTTATTTCAGTTCTGTCCTCAGCTGTAGTGGACTTGAAACAAATCATTTGAAGCATTATCTTTCGTTCAATAAATTTTGCTCTGAATTACGTCCAGCGACATTCCTACATTCATGCATTGTCCTAATCATGAAGTAACGCGACAAGAGCAAGTTTGTGATTGAGATATTTGTAATTGGGAAAGTGGTCAGAAGAGAGCTTGAAATCTTTAGTCTGAATTTTAGCAACGTACAGCCAATGGTTTGCTCAGCAACAGCACTGACACAGAGATGAAGATTGTGGATATGAGGAGCTGGGAGTGGACAGGTTTGGTGACAGAGAGAACACGAGACATAAGTCAGTTCAGGGCAAAAAGGGATCTCGTGGTTGTGCACAGCTTTGTTCGCAGATGTTTGTGAGGGAGGGGTCTTCAATTCATGAATAATGAATGGAGACTGAATTGAAACTGAAGGCAATAGTTTCTTCCTCTGACAAATATAGGTAACAGAAATTGCAATGAAGTTCAAACTTGTTTATGGGATTATTGAATGGACAGAGGTAGAGAACGCCAACAATAGCGAGAATAGGTTAGTAGCACACCCTCCACCCCGCCCAGAATAGCCATCAGCACTGCTGATATCCGATATGGTAGAAATCCCTAAGAGGGGGAAATCTTGAAAAGACTCTAGGAAAACCTCCTCTCCATTGTTGCAATGTTCCAGTCCGCTATTCTCAGATTAAGATCCATGCAGCTGTTGATCTCTGTTACTGTTGGAGCTGATGCATCTGTTACTACTGTGGGTTAACGCACTGAATGAAGCGCTTATTAATAGGAGAGAGAAACCCTCCAGTGACACAGTTACATTGCACCGAGACTGACATCAATCACGGTCAGAGCAAACAGTCCCAGCTTTCAATACAGCACAGTCAGTTCACATTATATCTGGACTGGACTACATGTTGACATTTCTGACTATTGGTCACATCTCCCATCATCAATTGCTCTAGTGAAGTCAGTTGTGAGGGAGAATAAGAATATTTTCTTTTCGTAGGCTACATGATTCTGCTCTGTTGTCCGTTTACTATGTTGTACCCATCTCTCCAAAAATCCTTCCACCCCCCCCCCGCCCCCCACCAAAACAATCACAATCAGGATGTTGTGACTGTGCTGATCTCTCCTCCACGGGACCAACCGCCAGCGAACAGACTGTTACTGGGCACAACCGCCCTGAACATAGACAGGAAGTGTGGACTTCTCTGAATATTCCTCTCACTGCTCTAATAAGGCAACTTTTGAACTTCCATAGGGAATATGCTTCAGTAATTAATTTATATAAATTGACAGACTTCTAAATGCAGTTTTATTTGATGTAAACCGTATTTTTTTACGCATTTTGGCATCTGTACAAAACTAAAAGGGATAATTATAATGAAAGTATTCATTTAGACTTATGAATTAATGAGTCAGGTTCGAGTGAACATGATATTGGGTGGGAGATAGGGCGGAATGGGAGCAGTGCCTGTGGAGACTGCATGGGCAGTACAATGATATTCCCCAGTCATCATCCCTCTTTCTGACAATTATATCTAATGCATAACAAGGAAACAGCCAACATTTGGGTGATGCAATGCTGAATGACAATGTGAACGAAAAGAATAATATTAAATGTGATAAAGTGAACTATATTTTATACACACACCATTTAGTCATTGGGAATACAGATCGAGTAGGGTCACCGGGCCTGAAATGTTTACTTTGATTTCTCTTCACAGATACTGCCAGACCTGCTGACCTTGCCCTCTAAGTTCTGATTTTCTTTTTGTTTGAGATTTAACATATTGTTCATATCTGGCAGGATACTTACAATAAAAAAAGCAGACACTCATAACAAAATGTGAAGGGCAATGGGGCCAATACAGGAGACTAACAGTAGAGATAGTCATTCCAAGCTGGAAGAGACAATGGGTTGAGTTCCCCCCACTTTTGCTGTAAATAATTCTGTGATATGTAATCAAAACCTTTGGAGACAGGGTAGACAAGTTTGCTCAAATGGTCACAGAGTGCTCCACCATAAATAATCTATTCCTATTATCTCATGAAATTTCAGCTGCATCTAAAATGTCTTTTTAAACAAAGTGGAGTTCCTGAGATTTACAGGGTCATCAGAAAAAATATTCTTTTTTCCTTTGAATCTTAAAGAAGAAACAGATTTCGGCCATAACAGAGGTGTCCCAGACACACCAACCATAATAGGAACAGGAAAGGACTACATTGTCCATATATAACCAAATTCAGCATGTAGCCCTGTCAAGAAACATGAAATATAGTGATACGGAAACATGAAATACAAACTGAAAATGATGGCAGATGAGGAAGTATCTGCAGAGTGAAACAGAGTTAACATATCGATTATGCTGTGACACTGTTCTGAAAAAGTCATATTGAAATCAAATGCTAATTCTGCGTATCCCTGCTCAGAGGGTGCCAGACCTGCTGAGTTTCCCTCTATCGATTTCTTTTTCTTTCTGAACTGTGACAAATTGACTGGTCTGAACGATATAAGTAAAGTTGCTATCTCAGTTGAATCTCGAATATTAGTTTATGGGCATTAAATGAGAAATTACAAAGTTCCTGTGTTTGACAGAGCTCCAAAAATCCATGACGTATTGCATTGTGATACAAAAACATTGTGAGACATTGTTGAAACAAAACCCCAAGTTCCTGCAAAAGGTCTGCAGCATCTGTGATGGGAAATCAAAATTAATGTTTCTAATTCAGTGGCCCTTCCTCAGAACGGATGGTAGTCCTGAAAATGTTGATTAATATACAGCAGAAGCTGAATAACTGTTCATGAAAACTGTTAGTAGCTAACAATAGGGGGTGAGTAATGGAAGGCCACGTGAGAACTAGGCCTGGTGCCTGGGTCGGGGGCATTGAGGAGTTCAGTCCCTAAAATTATTGACCATTATTTTGAGTGTGAATGTCTGCAGGGTCCACCCGCGGAAAATGAGGTGTTGTTCTTCCAGCTTGCGTTGAAATGTCCTGGAACACTGCAGCAAGCCTGACACAGAGGTACTAGCCAGGGAACAGGATGGGGTATTAAACTGGCAGGCAACTGGAAACTCAGGGTCTTTTGCAGAGGTACAGCTTGGATATTCAGTGAAGTGGTCACCCAGTCTACCTTTAGTTTCCCCACTGTAGAGCAGATCACAATGTGAGCAGCGAACATAGTAGACCGGGTTGTGGGAAATGTTGGTAGGATGCTGCTTCACCTGGAAGGTATGTTTGGACCTTAGATAAAGACGAGGGAGGAGGTAAATGGGAAAGTGTAACAGCTTCGGCAGGGGAAAGTGAAGTGTACCTGTGGTGGGGCCTGGGGGAGGTGGTGTGTGTGTGGGGGGGGGGAGGTGTTGGCAGTGAATAACGAGTGGACCAGGGTGTCCTGGAGGAAATGGTCACTTCAGAAGGCGGAAAGGGGAGAGGAGGCAAATATGTGTCTGGTGTTGGCATCTTGCTGGAGGTGGGAGAATGCAGACTGATGATCTTCTGCATGTGAATGCTGGTGGGATGGTAGGTAAGGATAAGGGAAACTCTAACGCTGTTGCAGCAGGGAAGAAAGATGCTGAGGGTAGAAGTGCAGGAGGTGGGTCGGAACTGGTTGAGATCCCTGTCAATAACAGTGCTGGGGAGTTCTCGGGTGAGGAAGAAGGTGGACATATCAGAGGCCACATTTTTGAAGTTGACATCATCAGAAGCAATGTGGTGGAGACGGAGGAGCTGAGAGAATGGAATGGAGCCTTTCTAGGAAACAGGGTGTGAGGATGCATACTCCAGGTAGTTGTGGGAGTTGGTCGGTTATTACTGGATATCAGTGACCGGTCTATCCTCAGAAATAGAAGCAGAGATATCAAGTAAAGGAAGGGAGGAGTCAGAGGTAGAGAGGTGAATGTGAGGGAGAGGTGCAAATTGGAAACAACGAACTTTTCCAATTCTGGACAAGAAAGAGGAGCAGCAGCGATGATAATATCTACATATTGAAGAAAGAGTTATGGATGGGGGCTGGAATAGAACTGAAAATAGAATGACCTACGTACCCCATGAAGAAACAGGTATAACTTGGGACCACGTATGTATCCATACACCCCCTCTGTATGGGAGGAGCAGGCTGAAGCAATGGGTCTGCATGGACAGTTCAGTTTGTGGATTTTCAGGAGGAGATAAAAGCGAACTCTGCTATCAGAGGGCCAGCAGCTTCGGGACTGTTAGGTGGGGTGAGTAGGGGTGGGTGGGAGGTGTGGGCCAGTGAGTGGGAATCTCCAGATGAAATGTGGTCAGATTTAGTAAATAAAATAGCCTGATGTGTCACGGTAGAGTTATGGATCAGCAGGTGACGTGTGGAGGTATCCGAGAGCTGGCACTCAGCCTCTGAAATGTAGAGGTGAGTCCACCAGACTACAGCAGCACCACCCTTATCGGCACAGGCTGAATAACACAGTCAGGGTTGGATCGAAGCATACAGCGTACAGTCTGTTCAGAGGGTGATAGGTTGGATAGGGAGAGGGGGAATACAGAGAATTTAAGACAAGTAAACTCACATGGAAAGTTATCAATGAACATATTGAGTTCAAGTAAATGCCAGAGGAATGGATCCAGGTGGAGGGAGAGTGTTGGAGCTGGGCGAAGCGTCTATGGGATGGGGAGTGGACTCTTGTCCAAAGAAATGGACACCGAGGAGAAGATGGTGGAAGAGGAGTTCAACATTCTGTCGTGCCTGAAATTCATTAAAGTGGGGGCGCAGAGGGATAAAACTGAGACATTTGCTGAGTACAGAACATTCAGCATTAGAGCGTGGAAGGTTAGGAGGGATGGTGAATACACGACAAGAGGTGGGCTTGGGGGAGGGAATGGAGTCAGAGCACAGGGCATGGTGGTGTGGCAGGTTCCAGAGGCTCATAGGCATCTCTAAGTTATTCCATCTTGTGGGCCTCGTATATCTGGTGAGCATGGCAAATGAGCTGGAGAATGAAGTAGAATTGGGGAATGGTGCAGCCTTGAGTCAATGCGATGTGATGCTGTTAGACAGAGAAAATGTTGATCTCAGTGGCAACGATACCGCACGACCAGTCTTCAGAAAGTAAATGATTGAAGATAATCTGAATCGTTACCTTATTGTAATGCTCTGATTTCATTGGAGTGACACTCAACCAACAAGGTTTTACTTTTCTGAGACTTTAGACCAAACTGTGAAAACTGATGTATCTTGATGTTATTAATAAAACAAATCCATTCATGGTTTTGTAAGGCACTAGCAAGGGCAGAGTTTATTTGTCATTCCCAATAGCTCTGGGTAAGGTGTCATTGTTCATTGAGGAAATTACCAGCACAGAATTTCCTCTGATTCCCATTAACCACAGTTTGCTGAGGGGGAATGATGTGACATGAATCAAATGCTACTTTGATGGCAAGGGAAGTTAGTCTGATCTCACCTCAACTGATATTGGAAAATAAGTTAAAATACTAAAGAGCAAAAAGGATAGACCACGGCTTATTGAACAATGTGGTCACTGTCCTCGCAACATTTAAGGACAAACAGATGCATGGACTTCTGATTCTGAGGAGAGTTATTTCCTATTTGGGATGAGGCTGCTTGGTTAAGCACTGTGACAGAAAGACAGAAAAAAAAATGTTCCACTCTGTATGGGGAAAATATCTCACCCTATTCACGGTGCATTGGACAATGACAGAAATACACGATTAAACATTGGGCATTGATCATCTCACTCTCATCATTTTTGATGACCAATAGCAGCACAGAAGCCAGGAGCTCCCATCACCCCAGTTGAAAAGCAAAAATGGGTAAAAGATGGCCAGTAGAAGTGGGAGTAACTAGGGAACTGGTGTAATTTACAGTGGGAGTGGCAGAAGAAGGGTGTGAAGAGATATCATCAGTGGAAGAGTATGTGGCAGCAGAAGGTGTAGTGCAAGGGAAGTAGGAGTGTAAAAAAAGAGTAGGAACGGGAGGAAGAATGGCTAATGAAGTTTTAGTGACTGGGTAAAGCTTGTTTTTGGAAAAGTGAGGTTGGGTGAAAACCACCACTGTTCAGGAAAATTGGGATCGGATTCCATTGAAAATTAAAATTTGATGCACTTCTTTTTCTATCACTTGATGCTTTATCATATTGTACATTCACTCTGTAGTTTTGTATCTCCATCAAATGCAGGTGACGTGTTACCCCCGGTGTTGTGTCTCAACATTTTTGAATTATTTTTAACAGTATGTATTTGCTTCCAATCCAAGGTAGACATAAAAATATGATTTGATCTCCTGCAGTTTGTCCATAACATGGAATTTAATTGAATATTTTCCTCATCACATTAGCTGATTCAAGAAATGAATCAGTGTCCATACTGCAGATGAAAAATTTCTTCAGTTTTCACTATTGTTACAAAGGACAGCGCCACACAACAGGCTAATGTTCCAGTGCAAGGTGCCAAACCGAAGTTCTCCCTAAATTAGTTACACGCTTTATGAATAAGACATGCTGAGGGACAGAGTGTAAAAGGTGAATTTAACTTTGTGTCGAAAATGGTATTTTCAGCACCTTCATAATAGGTGTTAACTACATCACTCTGTAAATTCCCCAAAATAAGAACAACAAGAGACTGGAATTTTTAATTATTCCTTTGTAAACAACATGTGGAGAACAGGAAGGAAATCAAGGTTTGTTTGTGATATTCATAAATGATGATGGTGAGAATGTGGAAGATGGATGGAAGTGGAATGATAACTAATGTTGGGGATGACACAAAGATTAGCTGGGTGCTTCACAGTGAGGAGGACAGGGTTAGGCTACAGGACGATATAAACAAATGATTTCAATATCCAGATTTATGGCCGATGAAGTGTAACATTGATAAATGTGAGAGGATGCACATCTAAATTAACAAGACAAGTGAGACCTCAAACTTTGAAGAGCGAGGGCTAAACTTGCTCCTTTTTTCTTTGAAGCAGGGAAGGTTGAGGAGGGAACATGGTACAGGTGTACAAGAGAATAAAGGGTGTGGAGAGGATGAACAGACAGCAGCTATTGAGAGGGGATTTCTGGAGTCTGTATTGAACTGAGAGGGTGGCACAGACATAGAATATAAAGTTCCTATGTGTGGAAACAGGCCCTTCGGCCCAAAAAGTCCACACTGATCCTCCAAAGAGTAATCCACCCAAACGCATTCCTCCTATATTTACCTCTGATTAATGTACCTAACCTACATGTCTCTGAACACTTTGGGCAATTTAGCATGGCCAAATCACTTATCCTGCACATCTTTGGATTATGGGAGGAAATCGGAGTACCTACAGGAAACCCACACGGATATGGGAGGAATGTACAAAATCCATACAGGCAGTCACCCAAAGCTGGAATCAAACCTGGGTCCCCAGCGCTCTAAGACAGGCGTGCTAACCACTGAGCCACATTTCTGCCCCTAATAGCATGTGTCTGGAATGCATTTCCTAGGCGGGTGATTGATCAGGTAATCTCACAAACGTTAAAAAAAATGCCTTTGGATATGCACTTGGTGATGCAGGCTCGCATTTTCATTCAATGATTCTATGTGGTGGCAGCCACGAACACACAGATATATTCTGAAGCAATAGCTAATGGCAGTTCCTAGTTTGTTCCATTGACTACTCAGTAAATGAGCCTCCAGTGAAGTGCTGGTATTATCTCCCACTTTCTATTTAAATGTTTCGGTTTCCTTGAGTTGGTAATGTAATTACCGGTGTCCATGATGTCATTTCCTGCCCTTTTTCTCAAAGGATGATAGGTGGAGTCAAAATTGATGTGTTTGTTGATGGAGTTCCAGTTGGAATGCCATGTTTCCAGGAATTCTTGTGCTTGTCTCTGTTTGGCCTGTCCTGGGATGGATATGCAGACCTAGTCAAATTGGCGTACTTCCTCATCAGTACGTAAGGTATTCGTATTGGGATCATATCTTTTGTAGCTAGTTGATGTTCATATATCCTGGAGACTAGTTTTCTGCTTGTTTTTCCGTTGTGGTGTTTGTTAAAGTTCTTGCAAGGCTTATTGTTCCTGGAGCAGAACAGACAAAGATGTGAATTTATTGCGGTGCTCAAAAGTATGAAAAACGTTGCAGAGTAGAAAAAGAATACTCGATTAGTAGGCATTATAGCATCAAGGAATTCTAATTTCAAGGTTGTCAGTAAAAGGGCTAGAAGTGAAATAAGAGAAAACGTCTTTATTTAGAGAGTTGTTACGAATTGGAGTTGACCGGCTGGGAAAGTTGAGGATGAAGATTCAAAAGAGAACTGGATATATGTTTGGAAATTATGAATTTAACGGACAACAGAGAGAGAGCTGGCAAATGGGAGGTGCTTGGGAGATATTTTTGGAACTGATGCATACGTAATGGCCAAGGGTTCCTCCTGTACTTTAAAGTTTTGTCCTCTATCATGTGTCAACTGTAAATAAATGTCAGTATCCAATTATTTCACTGTGTAAATGCTCGCAAATATCTGATTACTTGGTGCAGCGTAAGCATTTAAAATGCAAGTATTGCAAGGTCAGCTTCATTATGAAGTCTAATTACTAGTCAGAACATGAATATTTTACATGTTGTATTCCCATTACTAAAACAAATATATCATTGCTTTGTCACAAAACCCTTTGGAAAGCTTTGACTTTTCACTGACACAATATCATGTTCGTTGCTTTTTTTAACTCTCCACGTTTCATATTAAACATCGTTCATTCTAAAAATTGAAAGTTTTCAAATTATTACTCACTAAAATTTGATAATGCAAATAATTTATTTAGTTTAATGTTCACAGTCCATAGTGAATCATTGCAATTTTTAAATTGCTGGCAAATAGCTGAAGATCGTACATTTCAGTGAGAAAATAAACTGATTGTTTACATATAAATGTATAAGAACCCTAATTCTATTTGTATGTTCAGTCGTTTGCTCATTCCGAACATGTTATCATTCAGAAACCAACCACTTTAAAAATATTGGAGTGGCAAAACATTGCTTTGAATCCTGACATTGAATGTCTAATTCTGATTACCACAAGATGTATGTTCTTTCCTCGATAAAATAAAATGTACATACTTTATTTCTGTGTTAGAAAATCTTGTCAGGAGTTTATATTTTAGTTCCATAAATATAGAATCAACAGAATTGATTGAACAGATTCTAGTTCAGTTGAATGATTATCGTTCACATCTTATTTTTGCCTAATTCATGGAATATAGCAAACATCCGACTATTGTTTGGCTCAGTAAACCCACCACCTTGCAATGAGCTACGCTGAAAATTGCTTCAAATAGATCTGAAATCATTTACAGTGTTATTGGACCTCACAGCTGCCTGAGATACACAGAGACTCAGTCGCCTTTTCCAAAATCTGTGCATTGAGTTTCTAACCTGGTTCGGGGCAGTCAGTCAAACATTTCTTCAAAACAAATAATTTGGAATCCACCTTGGGCAGGGGGAGGACCCGCCAACTGATCTCAGTGGAGGTACAAATGTTGTCCAGGTTAAATACTAATGGCTGACCAGCAACCAAGTTTTAAAATTCATCTTCAGTCAGAGCCTGGCCCAGAGAGCAGACGTGTTGACATGGAGAGCCAGAATCACACCATACAAGTTACCTATGGTGATGAAATCTGACCTGCCTCCAAGATTCCATACACCTGCACCCCGGGTGAAGACGTTAACAAGTTGACAATCTATTGCAGTGCCTTGTGCTTCACAAAGAAACCTCTAAATCCATATCCAATAAATGTCACCTTCACATTCTCCAGTGTCAAAATAAATTTGTACATCTCTGAATGGTCAGAGATTACTACATGGGTCACACAGTAGAATGTATGTGAAGTAACCAGCAGCAAACGGCAATCCAAAAATCACATTAATAACTGAACTTTACGGATTCTGTCTGGTTTAAGTTACCACACATATTAGACTGGCTTTCAGGTGACTGTAACAATGCACACCATAACTGGAGGATTTGGCCTTACACCGCTCCACAGCTTCCTGATCTCACACACATCATTCCCTCACACATTCAAAAACTGATGACAATCCACAAGCTGGGTGAAACTGGTAACACAGAACAGTGCAGAACAGTGCAGCACTGTACAGGCCCTTCAGTCTTTGACGTTCTGTCGACCTTTGATCCTACTCTAAGATCAAACTAACATACATACCTTTCATTATTCTATCATTCATGTACCTATCCAATTATATATCCCTAATATAGTTGACTTTACTGCAACTGCTGGCTGTTCCTTGTACACACCCACTCCTCTGTGAAAGAACCTAACTCTGACATCACCCCTAAACCTTCCTTCAATTACCTTAAAATCATACCCCGTCGAGAGTCATTTCTACCCTGGCAGAAAGTAAATGGCTATCCACTCTATCGATGTCTCTCATCATCTTGAACACCCCTGTCAAGTCACGTTCCATTCTTCTTCGTTCCAATGAGAAAAACACCCTAGCTCCCTCAAATTTTCTTTGTATGACATGCCCTCCAGTCCAGGCAACATCTTGATAAGTCTCCTCAGCACCCTCACCAAAGCTTCCACGTCTTTCCTATAACGAGGCAACCAGAGCTGATCACAATATTCTAAGTTGGTCTCACCAGGGCTCCATAGAGTAGCAGCATAACCTCGCAGCTGTTAAACTCAATCCCTCGGCTAATGAACACATCAAACAGATCCTTAACAACCTTATTAACCTGGGTAGCAACTTTGTGGGAGCTATGTCATGAACCATATGATTCCCCTGTTCCTCCACAATGGAAGAATCCTGCCTTTAACCCTGTATTCTGCATTCAAATTCGATTTTCCATAATGAATCGTATCCCATTTTCCATATCGAACACCATCTGCCACTTCGCAGCTTTTTATTGCATCCTGTCAATGTTTCTGTTGCAAACTACAACAGCCCTCCACTCTATCTACAGTTCCACCAACCTGTGTTACATCATCAAACTTACTAACCTACCCTTCTACTTCGTCATCCTCGTCATTTATGAAAATCACAAACAGCAGAGGTGCCAGAACCGATCCTTGTGGAACACCACTGCTCACCTAGTTCCACACTGAATACTTCCCATTTACCACCGCCCTCTGTATTCTATGGGTTAGCCAATTCTATATCCAGGCAGATAGGTCTCCCTGTATACCATGCCTCCTTACATTCTGAATGAAACTACCACCTTGTTAAAATCCATGCACTCCGCATTCACTGCTCTACCTTCTTCAGTGTGCTTCATCCCATCCTCAAATAATCAAATAAGAGTTGTGAGGTATGACCTGCCCCTCATAAATCCATGCTGACTATTTCTAATCAAACCTTGTTTTTCCAGAATCCTCTCCAATAGTTTGCCCAATACTGATGTAAGACTGACTGGTCTGTCATTCTCAGGAAAATCCCTGTTTCTTTGCCTGAACAAGGGATTACATTTGCCACCCTCCAATCAACCGACGCTACTCCAGTGGAGAGTGAAGGTGCAAAGACCATCGACAAAGGCACAGAAATCTCTTCACTCTCTTCCTGTAGTAACCTAGAGTGTTTCCCGTCTGGCCGAGGGATTTATCTATCCTTATGTTTGTACTTCAAACAGTCTGTATTTCACCTCAACTTTTTACTCCCTGTCCAACCAAATGATTGACGGCTTTCCATTTCAGGACTCTGTATAGTGCTGCCTTCCTGAGCAAGTATGGTTCTCTATATCATGTGTATTATGGAATGGAAAACATGGGAAGCTTTGACTCTGCTGCTCCTCAGATGCAGCCTGACTGCCTGTGCTTTTCCAGCGCCACAATTTTCGACTCTGATCACCAGTCCTCACTTTCTCCATCACTGAGGGCTGTCCCCTCTGCACACTGAGCAGGGAACTAATCAGCAGAAACTCGTTGTATCTGGAGCTGACTATTCAGTTCTGGAAAGTTGCATTTGATGAACACATTTACTAAAAAGGAATTTCACATTCAACAAATATTCATTCAGTCCAAGAGTTACAGTTTTGGTTCATGAATTGGACAGGTTGATAACGAACAGTGAATGACTGAAGAACCCCGAAGTACAGAGTATTCAAGGTGATATATTCCAGCTTGGATGTGCTTTACCTTGATGCTGGTAAAATTATCAGACAGACAGATATGATAAGGAAACGAGGTGACATGTGGAAGTGTGACATTTTTGCCATTACAGAGATGTGTTTGAGGGAGGTCGGAGCTAACAACTCAATATTCTGTGGTACCAGCACAAGAGTCAGGACTGAAGAGAGGGTAAAAGAGGAGGTGGTGGCTTATTAATTATGGAGTTAGTTACTGGCGTAAGAAGGGACGATATCTTGAAAGGATCTTCTAAAGAGACTTGGTGGTTCGAGCTCAGGATCAAAACCATGACAGAAAAACTGCTAGGGATATATTATAAACCCCCAGATAAAGGACAGTACCGGAGCAGGTATAAAACCAAGTTATTGAGGTGTGTAAAACAATAATCGGATAGTTATATTCAGGCATTTCAATTCCAAACATTCATTCGATCAGTGATAAATTTTTAAGAGGGGCAGGTGTTTTTAAATTTATTCCAGACAGTTTCTTGTATCAACATAGAGCAACTTAAACAATGGGCCGTGCAGTGCTGGGCCTCACTGTGGGGAATAAAGCCAGTCAGCTGTTCCAGGCGGAAGTGGGAGAACATTACAGGACCAGTGAATGCGATATCACACATTTTGACTTTGCGAATGAAAAGACCCCAAAAATGTTAGAAAAATAAGAGCTTTTTGCATTGAGGAGACAGATTTTATGGGAACAAATGACAGGATCTGGCCCAAGTGCAATTGTTTCTGTGTGAAACTGTAGCAGAACAAGGTGGAGCGTGGGTGGGGAGATCATTTGACTAAAATGGAATTGATGACAGTGTCGGTCCAGCATGTTACACCGAAGATAAAACTTAGGAAAACAAATCCAGAGAATATCAGATGTCGACACAAATTCCGAACAGGATGATAAAGGAAAGAGAAGTTTAAATCTGGTACCAAGTGAGCAGGTCAATGAAGGTCCTAAAATAATATAGCAAGTGGAGGGCTAAACTTAAACTATCAGTGGAAGAGCCGAAGGAGGGTTGATAAAACATTAACGGGTAAGATTAGCAAGAATCCACAGTCATTTTTTTTGGTTTATTAAGGGGAAGAGGATAACGCGGGAAAGAATGGGAGTTTTAGAGACTAAGGGGACAGCCTGTTCACAGTGCCAGAGAATATGTTAAACACACCCTTCGAATCGGTCTTCAGTTTGGAGAAGCAGTTCCTGGATTCAGGGAGAGTGACCGTTCGACCCTTGAGCAAATTGACACAGGAGCTGAGGAAGAATTGGAATTTTATGCAAGATGGACTGGGTAAATCACCAGATTAAAGACCACGAAGTCTCACATCAGTGAGAGGGAAACAATTGTAGAAAATTCGGAGGACTGTTGAGGCTGCATCATTAAATACCTTCAAGGCTGAGACAGACAGATTTTTATACAAGCGTTACGGGGAAATGACAGGAAAGTGGAATGGAGGATTAACAAAATAATATAACCTAATCGAAGGAAAAGCAGACTCAGTGAGCGGATAGACATATTGTTGTCCCTACGTCTAATGGTGTTCTTTTCCAATAACCTTGTGTTCACAAGAACATCAACCTCTCTAACTATGGAATGAGACACAGTTTGGAATGCAATTAAGGGATTCAAGGAATTCATAAACGCAATACAAATAGACAGAAAGTACGAGAGGACTGTAACAACACGGATTGCCTGTTAGGGTGAGGATTTGCATCGACACAATCACCACTACCAGAAGAAAGACGTCAGCAAGACACCCTCCAAGGCCAAGAACAGACCTGCACTGGGGAGCAGGTAGTCTGGGGCCAGGTGTCAAGGAGTGCTGAAGACCTAAACACTACATCACTGTGGTGTCTCCTTCCTTCCCTGACCAAAATTAAATTTGGAGGAGTAGAGGGACATGCCGTTGGTAGTAGAGTAAGCAGGAAAGCTTTGACATGAGAGGCTTCGGATAGCTCAGCTCAGCGACATGTACAGGTAAATTTAAATAAAGTCTTTTAACTTTATTGTTACAGCAGTCGAGATGGCATTTAGGGCAGTTGCACTCTCCATCTTGTGAGATGTGGTAGCTCAGTGAGAATTCAACCATCCCTGATGGCTACACGTGTGGGCACTGCACCCAGCTTCAGCTCCTGGGAGACCGTGTTAGGGACCGACGCTGGGCGGCAAGGTGGATCATGGGTTAGCACAGCTACCTCAGAGCACCAGTGACCAGGGTTCAAATCCCGCCTCGGGCAACTGTCTGTGTGGAGTTTGCACATTCTCCCCTTGTCTGCATTGGTTTCCTCTGGGTGCTGCGGTTTCCTCCCACAGTCCAAAGATGTGCAGGTTAGGTGAATTGATCATGCTTAATTACCCGTAGTGTTGCGTGTAGGGGAGTGGGTCAGGGTGGACTGCTCTTCGGTGGGTCGGTGTGAACTTGTTGGACCGAAGGGCCTGTTTACACACTGTAGGTAATCTGATCTAGGATGCACTGAGGATCATCCGAGATACTGACAAATTCATAGACACGCCCCTAGTTATGTTTCTTTAATGACTGTAATATTTCAGTCCATCATTCATCGTCCTGAGTTCATTAGCCTTACCTGTCAGTCCTGTTGTATTTAAATGAACACAACTTAATCCAACAGGCGTTCCTTGCTTCCTGTCATGTTCCAGGCAGAGGGTAGATGGAGGACCACCAGGAATGACAAAGGAAGTAGGCAGGGATTGCAGGAATCCCCTGTGGCTATTACCCTCGAAAACAAGTAGACCATTTTGGATTGTTGGGCGCAATGTCCGTTCAGGGGAAAGCAACAGTTGCCAGGTTGGTAGTACGACCACTGGCTCTTGGGCACAGCAGGAAAGGGTAAAGGTGAACAGGCGTTAAAGTTAAGAGGATCGATTGTTAATGGGACAGATCAGAGATTCTGTGGTCGCAAACGGGAATCCAGGATGGTGCGTTACCTCCCAGGTGCTAGGGTCCAGGATGTCTCCAATTGGCTGCAGAACATTCTCAAGGGGGAGGGTGAGCAGAAGAAAACATGATGCACGTTGGCACAAATGATATCCGTAGAAATAGGGATGAGGTCCTGCAGCATAACTACAGAGAGCTTTGAGAATCATTCTTTAAAAATACCTTGACAGTGATAATCTCCTGAGAGGGAGATTAACGTCAGAGAATTGCACTGGACGGGATTCCAATATCTTGGCGGCCAGTTTTGCTCGAGTTACAAGGGAGGGTTTAAACTAGATTGGCAAGTGGTCATATCCTCAAGGGCAGGGAGGCAAGTGGAAGGAGATACAATAATCAGAAATAGTAAGGTTAGGCTGGAAAACGACAGAGAGTAAGTCGTGCCTTTTGGATTAAATTGCATCTGTTTCAATACACGAGGGCTGACAGGTAAGGCCGATGAACCCAGGGTGTGGATATGTAGGTGGGACTGGGAAATTATAGCCATTACAGAAATATGGCTAAGTGATTGAAAGGACTGACAGCTTAATGTGCTAGGGAACAGGTGCTTTTGGTGAGACAGAGATGGTGGAAGGAGGGGACGGGGAGTTGCATTTCTGATGAAGGGGAGTACCACAGCAGTAATCAGAGATAAAATAACTGATGAATCACCCAATGAGGATTTGTGGGTGGAGTTAAGAAATAGGAATGTAATGGTGAGGTGTTGGGGTTGTAATATAGGCCCCCAAAGAGTCAACAGGAATCAGAGTAACAAATATGCAGGGAGAGAGGGGAGACCAGCAGGAGCAATAGGGTTATCATACTAGGGGATTTTAATTTTTCTAATACAGATTGGAACGGCCAGAGCATTAAGGGATTTGATGACATAGAATTAGTTAAATGCATCAGGAACGTTTCCTCAAGCAGTATATAGAGTGTCCTACTCGGGAAGGGGCAAAACTCGAACTTTTCTTAGGAAATAGGGCTGGACAGGTGACTGAATTAATAGTGGAGGAGCACTTTGGGACCAGTAACCATAGTTCTTTTAGTTTTCATATAGTTATGGAGAGGGACAAAACTGGTCAACAGGTTCATGTTCGAACTTCGGGCTTGGCTCAGTTCTAGGCCGCTGGGATCAAGGGAATCCATGGATGCATAAAAGAGATCCAGGATTTTACTGAAGAAGGACATCAGTCGGGTGAAAAGGGGGCAAGAAAAAGCCTTGGCTGAGAAGATTAGGATGAATCCAAAAAGGTACTTAAATATATTAAAAGAAAAAGCAATAACTGGAGAGAAAATAGGACCCATCAAAGACCAATGTGGACAAGTATGTGTGGAACTATAAGAGATGGGTGAAATCCTCGACGAATATTTCTACTCTATGTTTACCGTGGAGAAAGACATGATGACTTGAGAACTTGAGGAAGTTAGTCGTGATATCTTAGGGACAATACATGTCATAGTAGAGGAGATTTGGACGTACTAGAATGTTTGAAAGTGGATAAATCTCATGGTCCTTACTCAATATATCCAAGAACACCTCAAGTGGCTCCAGAAGAATTTTCGGCGACCCTGGACTATAATGTTGATCATCACTGACCACAGTGGACGTCCTGGAAGACTGGAGGGTAGCAAATGCCATGCCCTTATTCAAGGAGAACTGCACAAAAAAAGCCTTGGAACTACAGATCAGTAGGTTTAACATCCGTGGTAGGTAAGTTACTTGAGAAGGTTCTGAGGGATAAGATGTACATGCATGTAGAAAGACAGGCTTTGATTAGGAATAGTAAGTGTGGCTTTGTGCGAGAAAGTTTTTGCTTGACAATTTTCTTAATGAAATTGGATGAAGTGACCAGGAAGATTGACTTGGGTGGGGCAGTAGACGTCGAAACACGTGATGTTGTAAAAGCACAGCAGGTCATGCAGCATTTGAGGGGCAAGAGATGTCTCTTTCGGACATAGGCCCTTCATCAGGAACGTCCAATACATCGATTCTCCTGTTCCTGTGATGCTGCCTGACACACCGTGTTTTTCCAGTAGCACACTTTTTGACACTGATCTCCAGCAACTGCCGTGCTCACTTTCTCCAATGGCGGTAGATTAAGTCAATATGGATTTCAATTACACCAGAACAGAATGAGGCCTTTCAGCCCCTGGAGCCTGATATACAATTACAGGAGGAGGCCAATAAACCCCCCGGGCCTATAAAACTGTAACCAGATCATGCAGCACCAGTATCCTGTTACACAGCAACAGGATCAGTCTATTCAGTTACTTGAAGTCAGTAACACAGGAAATGGAAGAGGCCGCAAAGTGACTGGACTATGGGGTTTACTGGAATAAAACCAGGCTACATAGCCCATCAGACCTGCACTTCCATTCAGTAAGTCAGGGCTGATTTGTACTCGGCTGCAATTACTCTTTTATGCCCAATTCTTTGTAGCCCTCGACTCTCTGACGGGTCAAAATCCACTGACACCCACTCGCACCCCCCAAACATTTCAGTGCTTTGGCCTCCCCAACTGTCTGGTCCCAACCGTCACTACCCTCTGAGAGAAGGAAACACTCCCCACACATATACCTTGGCCTATTGAAATGGATAGAAGATATGAACAAAGCGTAAAGTGACTGGCCCTGATATCATGGCAGTATTTGATTGAGCGAGATGTCAAGGAGACTGAACAAAATTGAACTTAATGGGAATTAGTTGTAATCTCCCCACTGGTTGAATCATTCAGAACACAATGGGGCTGGTGGACATCAATCCTCCCAGTCCCTGGATATCCCTGTGGGCAATCCTCAGGGTAGCTTCTTCGGCATAAACATCTTCAGCTGCGTCATCAATGTCTTCCCCTCTGTCATACGATCAGAGGTGGGGATGTTCTGTGAAGATTATACAGTATTTAGAACAATGAGTCACCTCCTAACGCACTCAGGTATCAAATCTGGACAACATTCAAGCTTGTGCTGCTAATGTAAAGGTAACATTGATCAAAAACACTGCTGGGCACTAAATATTTCCATGGTTAAAAGAAAGAGGAACTCCTTCAGCAACTGTAGCTGGTTTCACAGTAATATTAGAAAGCCATTCCACCCATCTGATCTGTTGGATAACAAGAGGCGCAATGCGGTCACTCACTCCTGCCTGTTACACAAGAAGACAATTTTAAAAAAGACAGTAGATGTTGGAATACAAAATACACACGCAGGAAGCTGGAAGAACAAAATAAGTAAGGCAGCATCAAGACTTGAGAAGTGAACGCCTTGGATATAACCATTCATCAGGACTGTGGATGGGAGTAAGGGAGTTTATAGATAAAGTGGCGGGTGAGGGAGGAAGAGGCAGAGTGACGAGGTGGGGGATAAGTGAACACAGATCAAGGGTATCAGCGGGTTGGTGATGGGATGGCCGAGTCCAGTTGGTAGGTAGCTGGACAAAAGCTTGCTTAGAGGAATGGAATGGAGGGGAGTGTATGGGAAGGGAGTCGGGGAATTGGAAGGGAGGTTATTTGCAATTGGAGAATTCAGTGTTGAGTCCCCGGGGTGTAGGCTACACAGGAGACAGATGAGATCTTGTTCTTCCAAATCATGGTTTGGTTCATTGTGGCAATGGAGGACACCAAGGATGGCCATATTGGAAAGGGACTGGGAAAGAGAATTGAAATAGGAGCAATTTAGCTAGGATGACTACTACATTTTAAAGAAAAAACAAAAACTTTATTCATAAAATTGCAAAATGAAACACAGAATAAAGAATCACGACAGAATTCAACCTAATTCAACTAGACTTAATTATGCTGTTCCGAGCATACACAACTGTCCCAATAATCAAACTCCCAATAAAAACCAGTACAAATGCAACAAATACTTCCAGGTTGAAAATGAAGGTCAGAAACGAGAGAGAGTTTCCACACAGCTCCCAGATGAACTTCCTAGTTCAAAACTCGACTGAAAACTGCTCAGCTCAATTCAGCTCAACAAGTTCAGCTAAAATAGCTCACCACTCTCCGTTCATTATACTGGTCACTTATAAAGCATGACCACTTTGGCCTGAAGTCTCATCTGTTTCCATATAAACAAAAGGCCTCTAAAAGTCCTTTTCATCTCTGTACCAAACCAGACTGAGAGGGGCTTGGCCCCGTTTTATTGTCCCTGCGCAAAAAAACCAAGGATAGAGTCTCCTTGAGCCAAGGAACAGCTTTTTGACAAATAAGGGACTTGCTTTGTGACATGTCTCCCCCCCACTAAAAAAAAAGAACCATCAATGCTAAAAGATAGCTGTATTTTTAACCCTTCAAACCGAGTTAGTAGTCTCAAAACAGACAAATACACTATGCTAACTGTAAACATTCAAACATGCACAAACCCTTTCAAATTCAGGCCGTGGTATACCCACCACCAAACACCTCCGTATTTCATTCGCGTCTCAATAACTCATCAGCTTTCACGCTTTCGCGACCTTCCACATGCACAATTGTCAGATTGAATGACCGCAACAACAAGCTCCATCTAAACAATCTGGCATTTTTGTCCTTAGTTTTTCCCACAAATGTATTATGATCAGTGTATACGATTGTCTCAGATGCATTGCTGGTAATATAAACACAGTTATGGTGTAATGCCAACACTAACTTTAAAGTCTTTTTCTCCACCATTGAACATTTCTGTTGATGAACGTTCGACTTCCCAGAATAATATCCGATGGGTCTTTCTATTCCCCCATCATCCTCCTGCAGGAACACCGGACCAATACCCACATCACTGGCAACGATAGCCACCTTGATAGGCTTCGTGTAATCTAATGTAGCTCATACTGCGGGCAGTGTTAACACAGTCTTTAGGTTGTAAAATGCCTTTTGACAGTCCTGTTGATAAGTTGGAAATAGATATAGTGACCATATAGAAAATGGAGCTTAGAATGTTAACTAAAATGGCTGAAGCACATTGGCTGTATTGCCCGGCATGCTGAGCGAAACAAATTGCTAACACAGCAACTTGTAAGAATCCCTGCACAAGCTGGGTAAACATGTCCAATCCCACAGATTTGAGAATGATGTAGTACATAGCAATAGGTCAAAGGGCAGCCATCAGAGGAGTACTGGTGCCTCACGGTCTATCTGTAACACAGTAATGAGGTTTGAATGTTTACATTTAAGAGCATCTCTGAGATTTGACTGTTAACTTGAAGAGCAAGAGAAGAATGATGGGGGCTAATGTCTGACTTTAAAGATAGTGTTAATATCTTAACCAGATGGCTGCTGGTGTCTGTGTGTTAGATTTAGAGCATTTTTTTGATGTGTAAGCTTACAATTAAGTATACTTTGATTAATATACTTTGCGATAGCTTAATGACACGGGACTCTGTATTGCGTCAGAAGTTATGTATAAATGTAACAACTTTCCCTATCACCGGTGAGAGAATCCACTCTTTAGTACCCGCCGTGGTCTAAAGTGGCTTTTCTCCCAGGATTGTTTGTATATTCGTATACTGACAGTCTTGAATAAAAACAGTGCTGTTGAAATGTGTTAATCAAGTGGTGGTTCTCTGTTCTTGGACAGGCGTTCACAAGAAGCCAGGTAGCGTGGCTGAGCTTCCACACTGTACCACTGAGAGTTCTTGCCCTTGACAATTTGGTGTGTGGAGACGCCGCACTGCTTAAAGTTTGGCACAAACTTTCGGTAAAATCCAGTCAATCCCATGAACCGTAGTACTGCATATTTATTTTTGTCGACGGTGTGAAACATTCCCCAACTACTTTCATTTTCGTATCTCATGGGGCCATTTGTCCATGTCCAATAACGTGACCCAGGGACGTGACTTGGGCTTTCTCAAATTCACTTTTATCTAAGTTTACCACCAAGCCTGCCTTCTGAGGTTGATCGCACAAGTCTGATAAATGCTCTAAATGTTCCTTCCATGAGTGACTAAAAATCATCAGGTCATCAGCGTAGACCACACAGTTGGGTAATCAGGCAATGACCTTATTATCAGTCTCTGAAATGTGGCTGGATCGTTTTTCATACAAAATGCCACAATTTCAACTGTCCATTTGGCGTTATGAATGCCGAAATTGCCTTTGCTTTTTCTGACAGAGGTCCGTACCAGTAGCCTCTGAGCAAATCCAACTTAGAAATGTAAGTAGCTTCTCCCACTTTTTCGACACCGTTCTCCAAACATGGAATTGGATCTGCATCAGTCTTTGTAACGGCATTGACTTTGTGATAGTCCACACATGACCGTTGGGTGCCATCTGGCTTTGGTACCATGACTATATGTGAACTCCAGTCACTGTAACTCACTTCGATTATGACATATTGGAGTGTGCGCTCTATCTCCTTCTGAACCTGTGCCAATTTTGGAGAGTCATGCCCATAAGGATGTTGCTTAATCAGAACAGCATCTCCTGTGTCTACATCATGCACAATTATGTTCGTACTTCCCAGTTTATTGCAGCATATCTCTCCACAAGATAATAAAAACTCTTTCAGGTCACTTTTCTTTTCTTGTGTAAGGTAACTCAATAATTTATCCCAATTTTTGACAACTTTCTCATTCTCCAATTTGATTTGAGGAATGTGCAATTCAGAATCCTCTGAACTTGGTTCTTCCTTCTGTGCTGTAATCATTAACACCTTCTCCTCTTGCTTTCCTTCCCTGTCAAAATACCTTTTGAGGGTATTCACATGACACACTCCGTGAGATCTCATTCTGTCTGGAGTCCGTATCAAATAGTTCACCTCATTCAATTTCTTCCCAATTTGATAAGGTACGCCAAAACTTGCTTTTCAAGGTCCAACTGTTACTGAAAGTAACACCAATACTTTACTCCCAATTGCAAAATTGCCAATTTATGATTTCTGATCCACTTCCTTTTTCATTGTATGCTGCAATACTTTTAAATGCTGTCTACCCAACTCTCCAGCCCTATTTAATCGTTCCCTAAAATTTGACACATCATCCAAATGGATGGTCTTTTAATTCTGACCTATTAATTCCTCCTTAACCAATGTTAATGGTCCTTTTACTTTATGCCCACAAATAAATTTAAATAGACTGAATTTGGTCGATTCATCCTGTGCATCTGTGATCACAAATAGTTCAAAAGGAATTTCCTTATCACAATCATCTGGATAATCCTGACCATAAAACCTCAACATGGTCGTCAGTGTTTGATGCCATCTCTCTCATGCTCCCTGTGATCCCAAATAGTACGCAGTAAATTTGAATTGCTTTATTCCCAAGTTATCCATCATCTCCTTGAATAGTTCGAATGTGAGGTTTGATCTGTCTGGATCTCTATTGGTAGTCCGTACCTAGTAAAAAAACAAGCATTTTTCTACAACTCTTTTAGCTGTGATGCTGCATAATGGGTCTGTCCCTGGAAATCTAGTCGACACATTCATTATTGTTAATAAATACTTATTTCCACTTTTTGTTTGAGGTAGGGGCCTACACAGTCTATCAAGACTCTTGCGAAAGGTTCCTCAAATGTTGGAATAGGTATTAAAGTTGCAGGTTTATTACTGTCTGTGTGACATGTTTGAGACATCTGGCAAAATTCAACTACATCTTTGTGTAGTCCAGGCCAGTGAAAGTATCTTTGTATTCCAGCCTGTAATGTCCTAAACCCGAAATGATCTCCAAGTGGTAGGTCATGTGCCACTCGCAGCGCCTCCTTTCTATACCCAACAGGAAAAACAATTTGAAGAATTTCTGTCCACGCCTGATCTGCCACAATGTGCGCTGATCTCCATGTGCACATTAAGACATTATTTAAGTTATAACACACAGGAATGCATTCATTCTCTTTCTTGCTAAATGTCTTTTGATATAACTTTTGTAACTCCTCATCTTTTTGCTGCCATTCAATCACCTTAGCAGAGCTAAAATACTTTCATGTTTTCATACTTGCTCCTTCTGTTCCACTTACCTGGTCAAAAAGAAACTTTCGGATAACTCTGTGTGAGCTTCCTTATCTGTGCCTTTATCCTGCTTCAACCAGTGCATCTGTGATCTGCTGATGACGTAATCAGGTAAAATTCCTGGATAAACATTCTCCAGGTCTTCAGTTGCCTGCATCTTCACTGACTTTTCAACTAGAGTAGGCAACACACCTATCAGTGAATCAGCTATATTATTTGCAAGGACAATTTTTATTCCTGGAGCTGAGAGTTAGGGGTCCAGTACACCTACCACACATTCTCCGCTCTTCTCTGGACTTCATCGCCTCACTTTACATAACTGATCACTTTTTGCCTCACTGTGAATTCCTGTTCCCAGCACATTTTCTGGCAATAGTCTCTCAAGAGTTCATAAAGCCTCACCCCTCAGCATTACAGACTGAAAATATTCTGTGTCAATTAATGTTGGAACCTCCTTACCAATTACCCTTCCATGTAGATTTTTTTTAACGCAGATTTAGCATGTCCACTGATCATCTTGTACACTCTGAGGCAGTTGCCTAACTCCCCCTATGCTTTTTGTTACTAGTTCAACGAAACTTCCAGGCTTGTCTTGTTATCCTACAGCTGGATTTCTCCCAGCTCACCAACACTGTGAATTTGTGTGGCCCACTTTATTACAATGAAAACACCATAGCATTTAAACTTCTTTGTCCCCCTCAAGGTTTTCTTTATTACCGTGGTAAATTATCCTTACATTCTACACTGTGATCTACATTTCCCTTTGCACATGAGGATATCTCTTTGCTCCAATTTCTGTCCCTCAGAGACCAGAACTGGTTCTGGAAAGCAAATCAAGTTTATGGACCAGTTCATAATCATCAGCCATTTCAGCAGCAAACCTTGTTGTTTGCACTCTCTGCTCTTCCACCTGAGTTTGCACTACTTCAGGAAGTGAATTTTTGAATTCCTCCAAATACTAACTCTCTAAGGGCATTAAAGCTTTGCCTGAATTTTAAAGCTCTTATCCAACAATCGAAATTAGTCTGTTTGATCCTGAGACACTCAGTGTAGGTTTGACCAGGATTCTCAATAGATTCCTGAAAGGTCGCCTATGTTGACTTAATGTTTTTTTTAATCTCTTCCGACTCCCTAGATACCTCCTCTGATAGGATGTGAATACCTCACCAGTCCTACCTACAAGTTTCGTTTGGATCAACAAAACCCACATTGCCTCTGGTCACTGCATTTTTGAGCCAACTTTTCAAATGAGACGAAATGGTCATCACATTCATCTCATCAAGTTGAAGCAATGGTTGAACATACTCAAACAAATTCTCACTAGGCTTTTGGCTACATGGGGTTGCTCACCCGCACTCTCTGCCTTACTAAGCCCACCCTCAGTCGTTATCTCCAGTGCGTAACACTTACTTCCCTTTTTAAGTGTCAGTTTTTGCTTTTCAAAAGCTCCCTCTTTCTCTCCCCTGCTGCTTTCTCTTTTGCCATTCTTTCTTTTTACTCTCTGTTCTGCTGCTCTCTTTTTCCCCCTTCTTCTGCATTTTATTGAAAGTCAAATGTTTCATTTTGGCTGCCCTTTCCTTACGTCTCGCCGCTAACTCAAGATGTTTCATTTGCAACTGAATTCTTCCCATCTCTATAGATTCTGATGGTTTCTCCAGCAAGTTTAATTGACGAGCTACTGCTGTAATTACCTCTCCTTTCCTCACAGAAGCAGTCAGTTCCAATTGCAAATTGGTCTTATTCACTTTTCGTAAAATATCCAAAGTCACTGCATGCCCACCGAGGAAACGATTGGCGATTGAAATAGCCATTACTATTCGAAGTTTTGTCAACCCAGTCAAACGAATACCCGAACTAAAGACATTAGCACCTCCCACTCGTTGTTGAAAATCCAGCAATGAGCCCCCAGTCTGTTATGGACGAGATTAGACCACTCAAAACATTCTTAAGCAAGCAGCACAGATCATAACTTTGCAGTTTGATTTGGTAATTGCCCAATGAAAATTACCCGGAGTAATTTAGCTAGGGTGACTACGAGATATTAAATCAGAGAAAAACATTATTCACAATATGATACAATGAAACACAATGAACAGAATAAAGAACCCCTACAGAATTCAACTTATCCACCTAGACTTAATCCTGGCACCGTTTTATTGACCCTCTGAAAATCATCAAGGACAGAGTCTACTTGAGCTAATGAAAAGCTTTAGCAAAAAAGAAGGATTGGTTTGTGACAGAGAAGACAGGCTAGTGTTCTGTAAGGAGGTCAGAAGCTGGTGGGAATGGCTAATACTATCAGAGTGTGGCTGATGACAGATTTGTGAACAACATGACGTTCAATGCAGGGTCACACAACAACTGTACATCCAGACGGTGAGAGTTCATTTAGAACTTGGAGCTCTTTCTTCTCAACCAACATGGGGCTCCATAGAGCTCTGCAAATATCATAGAGTCATAGAATCATATAGCACGGAGACAGGCCATTAGCACAAACTCGTTTTATGCTGATCAAAAAGTCCATCCATGCTAACCCCATTTCCCTGCGCTTGGTCCATATCCTTCTAAACATTTTCTATCTATATATTTGTCCAAATGTGAAGACTCATATCATGGAAAACATGGTATATCTAATGCTATCCGTGTTTTGTTTTGGAAATAATGAGTGTTGATTGATAACATTCCAGTGTTAATGCAATCACGTTTTTATTCTTTTTGTAGCGTTACAGATTAAACACTTATTTCCTTCACACTCTCCTCATGGTACCATCACTGCAGGAATTGTCTGGTGAAACGCCATTACACTGTCTCTCTGTAGCAAGGAGATCATTGATTAAAAATGAACGAAAAATACTGTCTAAGTATACTCCACAACTGCAGGACGGTGTCTTCACTCTTATACTTCAATAATTTGTAATGAACGATACTACTCATTATTGTGCTGATTACTTGCTGAGTCATAGAGTCATAGAGATGGACAACATGGAAACGATCCTTCGGACCGACCGTCCGTGCCGAGCAGATATCCCAATCCAATCTTGTCCCACCTGCCAGTACCCCGGGATTCACTGCTCTGTAGGGATTCTGTTATTCTCCTCATGATCAAGGACATCCAGCCCTTTTCACCAAGAGTCACTTCCCATCATCTCGCCTTCTCATAAGTACAAAATGAGA